>NC_064539.1:31636481-31936481 GCF_023856365.1 Brienomyrus brachyistius
AAAACTCCGTTGAGAAAGTGCAGAAATTTTATTTTATTTTTTTATTTAAACACACACACACCAGAAAAAGAGCAGAGTACGAATACAGAAGTACTACGTCAGGTATTTCTGAAAAAGGAATGTTTTGAGTCGTCGCTTGAAGACATTCAAGGATTCAGCTGTTCGGACATCAAGGGGGAGTTCATTCCACCAATTAGGTGCCAGGACAGAGAAGAGCCGAGATGTGTGTCTTCCTTGTGCCTTGAGGGGAGGTGGGACCAGTCGAGCAGTGCTGGAGGATCGGAGAGATCGTGGTGCAGTGCGGGTTGTGATGAGGTCCTTTAGGTAGGATGGTGCCAGAGAATTTTTGGCTTTGTATACGAGCATCAGTGTTTTGAATCTGATGCGGGCAGCTACAGGAAGCCAGTGGAGGGAGCGCAGCAAAGGAGTGGTGTGGGAGAACTTGGGAACGTTGAAAACAAGACGAGCAGCTGCATTCTGAATCAGTTGGAGGGGACGGATGGCGCTCAGTGGTAAACCCGCTAGAAGCGAGTTGCAGTAGTCAAAGTAGTCATATACTAAGATGTATATGAGGCGCTCTGATGTGCTTCATCATCAGTATCAGGTCAATATTAAGATTTTTATTTATGGCAAGTAATGCGTAGCAGTTGCTAGGTTGTGGTGTTGCACAATTTGGGGAAAAGAAACGGGATTGCAACGATTAGTCCTGCTACGAGGTTGGGATGGTGATTGACTGATTATGATGTGTAACGTGAGGGCTTCACCCAAAAAATGGGTCCATTCACGAATGTCAGTAGCATAGATTAAGTGACATATTTTTAATGCTCTCATTGTGCTCATTATATTGCACACTATTGGGTGGTGGCCGAAGCGTATCCAGGAATTTTCGACTGGGAGGGGGTAGTCCTGCGCGCATCCAGCCTTTCGCCTCATAGTCCTCAGTGCACCCAATTGCAGCAAGGCTCAACCTATTTTCTTAAGAACAGTTTTTTTCCAGAATATACTGTATATATTTTAAACGATTGTGCATAACCGCGGAAATTTTAACTAATTCATTGTGATTACTGTCATTTTATTTTTAATTGCTGAAAAGTGAACTTAAGAATGATGTTGAAATCGAAAATACAGCAAACTGGTGTTCTGTTTGTTGTGCGATTTTTTAATTCCTTGCAGTACACGGGAACAATTATTTGCCACCCGATCGATCGCTCAGTATTGTCGCAATAATTCCGAAACGGCACGGAAGCAATTTAGGAGTCAAGTAAGTAGACTCCTAATAATGAGCGTAGGATGCGTTTGAACAATTCACGGGATGTCACGATGATGGGGAACACAGGTCATCATGCTGGCTGCTGTACTCCCTCTCTCCCATGGGTGGGAGTGTGGAGCAGCTTTGACAGTGAATGGACACCTTTGAAGTAACAGGGACAGAGGAGACACTTTAGGAGGTGACGGGGACAGAGGGGACACCATGAGGGTGATGGGGACAGAGGGGACGCCATGAGGGTGATGGGGACAGAGGGGACGCCATGAGGGTGATGGGGACAGAGGGGACACCATGAGGGTGATGGGGACAGAGGGGACACCATGAGGGTGATGGGGACAGAGGGGACACCATGAGGGTGACAGGGACAGAGGGGACACCATGAGGGTGACGGGGACAGAGGGGACACCATGAGGGTGACGGGGACAGAGGGGACACCATGAGGGTGATGGGGACAGAGGGGACACCATGAGGGTGATGGGGACAGAGGGGACACCATGAGGGTGACAGGGACAGAGGGGACACCATGAGGGTGATGGGGACAGAGGGGACACCATGAGGGTGATGGGGACAGAGGGGACGCCATGAGGGTGACAGGGACAGAGGGGACACCATGAGGGTGATGGGGACAGAGGGGACACCATGAGGGTGATGGGGACAGAGGGGACACCATGAGGGTGGGGTTTCAGTAGTTTAGAGTAACTAGCCTTTTCTAGCTGTGAGGTGACTTTCTCCTGAAATCCACAGAAATGGTCCCATGTGGACCAGGCTCCAGAAGTGTGTCCAAGGCTTGCTGACTGCTGAACCTCGCAGAGTGAAGGACACTCCCCCTTCTGTAGTCATCCTGTTGGAAGCTTCCGTTGGTGAAACCAGAGACGTTAAAAGGACTGACCATCAGAGACTCTGAGGAGGAACATCACATTGAACATGTATGTCATGAATGTGGCAAAGCTTCACATGACTGGACATCTGGCAGTGTCCATCACCATCACCCCTCAAGCAGAGGATTCCACACCTCGACTTCTCTAATCCAGATCCAAAGCCAAAAGCCTCCTCATTTCAAATAATCTACTGGAGAAATATCAAAGCTGACAGATTCATCCATCCACTTTCTGTAACCGCTTCTCTTATTTAGGGTTATGGGGGGGTCTTGGAGCCTGTCAAGCTGATTGGTACTCTGGTCAATAAACATTTACTGTCATCTATTTCCACCACTGTCACAGTATCCAACAGTAGTTGTTTTTTTGTTTATTTGTGCTTATTTACTCAATATTTCCTACTGCTTTGTGGTACATACCAATTTTTTTATACTTCAAATGAAACTAATGCTGAGGGGAGCATCAACATCAACAAACACACTTGGGCCTGATGGCAGTACCACCTGTGGAGATCCCATTGTAATTCCCACCTAGTTCAGACAGGATACCTTCTCTGTGTTTTTTAGCGGAAGACAGCTCCCGTTTTTTAGACATTTCTCTATGTGAAATGGGAACTTGAACTTAGACACACACATGCACCTCTCTCTCTCTCTCTCTCTCTCTCTCTCACACACACACACACACACACACACACAAACATACTCATATCTTTGTGGGGACTGTCCATTAATTTTTAAGGGCAGAACTGAAAAAATTCTCTCAAAATAACATCAGAATAACAGGTTTTTTTCAGACTGAGGGGACGATTTTATTAAATCATGAATTGTCTGCTACATATGAATGAGAGAAATGATAAAAGAGCAGAGCTTCCATTGCCTGGTGCTGAGGTTGATCCTGCCTGCTGGGTAGGAAGCAGGCCACCAGAGCTGGACAGGACATGGACAGAGTACAGGCATCGTCTGAGATGCTGCATGACACTGGAGCACAGTGGCTGTTGGGCCTCTGAGAGCAGAGAAAATAAAAAGGTGCTTTATTTGCCAAAATACAAGTGCAGCTACATCTGAATACTTAATTTCACATACGCCATCATGTTCTCCTTTGGACACACATCCACACACAGGGCAGCTTGGGGTCTGGGTGCAGGGTTAGCCATTTATCAGGCTGTTAAGAGTCTTATTCAAGGGCTCCACATGTGCCTATCGTGCCATGGACAGGATTCAAGCCAGCATCCTTCACAGGCAGAGGGCCTGTCTGCTGTGGCTCACATACAGGAAGACATGACATCCCCCCACTGTAGCCGAGAGGAGAGGAAGAGGAGCGTACACTGTTTGCCCATAGGAGAGGCAGAGGAGCGTACACTGTTTGCCCAGAGGAGAGGCAGAGGAGCGTACACTGTTTGCCCATAGGAGAGGCAGAGGAGCGTACACTGTTTGCCCAGAGGAGAGGCAGAGGAGCGTACACTGTTTGCCCAGAGGAGAGGCAGAGGAGCGTATACTGTTTGCCCAGAGGAGAGGCAGAGGAGCGTACACTGTTTGCCCAGAGGAGAGGCAGAGGAGCGTACACCGTTTGCCCATAGGAGAGGCAGAGGAGCGTACACTGTTTGCCTAAAGGAGAGGAAGAGGAGCGTACACCGTTTGCCCTGAGGAGAGGCAGAGGAGCATACACTGTTTGCCCATAGGAGAGGCAGAGGAGCGTACACTGCTTGCCCAGAGGAGAGGCAGAGGAGCGTACACTGTTTGCCCAGAGGAGAGGCAGAGGAGCGTATACTGTTTGCCCTGAGGAGAGGCAGAGGAGCGTACACTGTTTGCCCATAGGAGAGGCAGAGGAGCGTACACTGTTTGCCCATAGGAGAGGCAGAGGAGCGTACACTGTTTGCCCATAGGAGAGGCAGAGGAGCGTACACTGTTTGCCCTGAGGAGAGGCAGAGGAGCGTACACTTTTTGCCCAGAGGAGAGGCAGAGGAGCGTACACCGTTTGCCCATAGGAGAGGAAGAGGAGCGTACACTGTTTGCCTAAAGGAGAGGAAGAGGAGCGTACACTGTTTGCCCTGAGGAGAGGAAGAGGAGCGTACACTGTTTGCCCATAGGAGAGGCAGAGGAGCGTACACTGTTTGCCCATAGGAGAGGCAGAGGAGCGTACACCGTTTGCCCAGAGGAGAGGCAGAGGAGCGTACACCGTTTGCCCATAGGAGAGGCAGAGGAGCATACAATGTTTGCCTAAAGGAGAGGAAGAGGAGCGTACACCGTTTGCCCTGAGGAGAGGAAGAGGAGCGTACACTGTTTGCCCTGAGGAGAGGAAGAGGAGCGTACACTGTTTGCCCATAGGAGAGGCAGAGGAGCGTACACTGTTTGCCCATAGGAGAGGCAGAGGAGCGTACACTGTTTGCCCATAGGAGAGGCAGAGGAGCGTACACTGTTTGCCCAGAGGAGAGGCAGAGGAGCGTACACCGTTTGCCCATAGGAGAGGCAGAGGAGCATACACTGTTTGCCTAAAGGAGAGGAAGAGGAGCGTACACCGTTTGCCCTGAGGAGAGGAAGAGGAGCGTACACTGTTTGCCCAAAGGAGAGGAAGAGGAGCGTACACTGTTTTCCCAAAAGAGAGGCAGAGGAGCGTACACTGTTTGCCTAAAGGAGAGGAAGAGGAGCGTACACTGTTTGCCCTGAGGAGAGGAAGAGGAGCGTACACTGTTTGCCCATAGGAGAGGCAGAGGAGCGTACACTGTTTGCCCAGAGGAGAGGCAGAGGAGCGTACACCGTTTGCCCATAGGAGAGGCAGAGGAGCATACACTGTTTGCCTAAAGGAGAGGAAGAGGAGCGTACACCGTTTGCCCTGAGGAGAGGAAGAGGAGCGTACACTGTTTGCCCAAAGGAGAGGAAGAGGAGCGTACACTGTTTTCCCAAAAGAGAGGAAGAGGAACGTACACTGTTTGCCCAAAGGAGAGGAAGAGGAGCGTACACTGTTTGCCCAAAGGAGAGGAAGAGGAGCGTACACTGTTTGCCCAAAGGAGAGGAAGAGGAGCGTACACAATTTGCCCTGAGGAGAGGCAGAGGAGCGTTAAGACACACCAGTGCCAGATTGACCTCAGCCAAAACAAACATAAAATAAATATAAAGGAAAATCGCATAAAAGTCAAGAGTAATCTGAGTAGGCCAGAGTGAAGAGGTGAGTTTTGAGCATGGATTTGAATATGGAGAATGAAGTCCATGTACATAGTGCAAGTGAGAGGGTGTTCCAGAGTTTAGGGCCAGCGTACACTGTTTGCCCACTTATTCTGCCCAGAGAAGATGCAGGGCCTGTGGCCTCAGGGAGTACAATGATTCGGAGGAAGCTGAGAAACAGGCTGAATGGGCCCAGATCCAGGTATCTCCAATTTCTTCTTCCAAGAAGCTTCGGAATGACTGACGGGATTCACCGTATTAAAGTTATCAGTGACATCGACTCTTGTGCTGAACCTCGTGCTCAAAGGAAAGAAAATTATATTTAATTGCCTTAATTTGCTTTTAGGAATGAGGGTTTTTCAGGTGTACGGGGCCAACTGCACATTAAAAGGTTCAATGTAAGTGTGACCAAAACAGGATAACAGCACTTAATAATGGTACCTAAGTACACTAATCTCACATAGGCTGTTATTCTTCATTACCATTGCAGCTTTTCTTCCTATTTATCCCAATTTATCAGAGTAGTCCATCAGTTCTTTTAAAAAAACAGCTATTTAAATTAGATGTTGTCAATTCAGTTATTTTTCTTTGCAGAGCCAACGCCAACTCTGCAATGCAGGGTGCAGCATCAGAGCTGTGATGGGCCAGGAAGACACCCTGGAGAGCAGAGCCGACAAAGAATGGCAGAAAGTCACTGCTCCGGAGAGGACGTCTCAGTCACCGGGGCAGGTAGCCGCAGAGCTACCTGACGAAGAGCGTTCAGACTCCGGCGAGAAGGGAGTGGACACAGCTCCGGCTTGGTGTTCCCTCAGCACGCAAATGGCCAGCATTTACCACATTTCATCTGCTGACACGTGGATCATAGTCTGATGCTCCCATACTACCTCCAGTGAGCACTTAGTCATTATCTAACTACCCTTCACTTCATCACATAAGTTGTTTTCAACGTTCCCAAGTTCTCCCACACCACTCCTTTGCTGCGCTCCCTCCACTGGCTTCCTGTAGCTGCCCGCATCAAATTCAAAACACTGATGCTCGCATATAAAGCTAAAAAGGGTCTGGCACCATCCTACCTAAATGACCTCATCACACCCCGCACTGCACCCCGATCTCTCCGATCCTCCAGCACTGCTCGACTGGTCCCACCACCCCTCAAGGCACGAGGACGACACACATCTCGGCTTTTCTCTGTCCTGGCACCTAGTTCGTGGAATGAAATCCCCCTTGGTGTCCGAACAGCGGAAACCTTGGCTGTCTTCAAGCGACAACTCAAAACTTTCCTTTTTCAGAAATACCCAAAGTAGTACTCTGTATTCTTACTCAGCTCTTTTCCTTGTGTGTGTGTATGTGTACAAAAAAGAAAAAAATAATAATTGTTGCAGTTTCTCAACAGAGTATTCAGATAGATGGTATTCATAGCCTGGGTCCTTATTGAGCTAGTATCAGAAAAATTCATCGCAGCGTCTTAAAGCACTTATGCAAGTCGCTCTGGCTAAGGGCGTCTGCCAAATACTGTAAATGTAAATGTAAATAACCAGATTTGAATTTCGATCCATCCATCTCCTGGCTGATTATCCAGATCAGGGAGGTAGGAAGACTTGAATTGTTAATGCAAATATAATAATGCAAATATATATTACTAGAAATTTTACATATGTGATCCCTGAATATCAGAACAAGCTACGTGGCTAAAACTGTCCTACAGAATCATCTTAAGATCACCATCAAATAGTTCCACTTGCCACTTCTCAATCTTTTTTGTAGTTCACACTTAGACTCAGTTCTTACGTTATTCTTTTGCCATTATTTAAGTAAATTGTTTGGTATTAAAGTGTTTGTATAGCTGTTGTTTCCATAACTGTCTCGAGGCTGTTGTACCTCGGCTGGCTCCTTCACAGCTGTATGCTGTCATGTACAGGCAGTCCTCAGGTTATGAACATCCATTCCCTAAGTCTGTCTGAAAGTCGAATGTGGAAGTAAGTCGGAAACATAATAATCAAAAAACTACACATGGTACGGTACTGAACCTTCAGCCGATGACCCGCTGAAGCCCTGCGATGTTTTCACAAGTGTCACAAAGTGTCTGTGTGTTCATAATTATGAACCATCGTATTTAACCCGAATTTCTATAATAGACTTCATGGCAGTCCATTGGTAAGTTTGAGCTGTTGGTAAGTTGGATGTTCCTAACCAGGGGACGGCTTGTATTATTAATGTTACTCTAGTATGACACTATAGTGTCTCCTGTTTTCTGAACCCTTCCATTGAAAGTGCCTCACAATACAAACACTGAGCTCAATCGGAAACAATTCGTACTTTTAATTGCTTACCGAGTGAAACATTTTCAAGCAAATAATCGGACAAAGTTCCTGGGCCTATTGTGATGGCGACTGTCTGAAGCAGTGTTGAAGGTGAGTGAAGTGCATGGTCATGTTTATGCCTGGCTGTCTGTGGACCAGCTGAGTACCTGCCCTCAGAGAAAGACGGCAGCTGATGGTCAGGATTAGCTGTAAGGGATGGATGGAGGGAAAAGGAGACAGAACGACAGGCAGTATCTAATTCTGAAGCTTTACTAGACAAACACACACAGGCAGACACACAATATCCATAATTACAGAGCTTCCATTAATGCTTCTTTTCTGCAGTTCGTCTATCTCTGTTCTTCCTGACGATGGAGGTGGCTGCAGCCAATGGCTGTCCGACTGATGAAGGTTGACACCATTAACTGACGGCCCGAAGTCGTACAATCCACCAGTTAACAGATCGATGGTCAAGAGAGAGACATGAGGGTCAAGTCAGACCTGCCGATATGTCCTGTAGGAGTTCGAGTCTGTGGGCCCGGCCAGCAGGTGCGTTTGGGCCCAGAAGCATCGTTATTCAGCTGACGCTCAATCAACAATTCTGTGCGCAGCGCCACATGCGGAGATATTTATGGACTGGTCATATATAGACATAAGTCATTCTCTCTGACGGGACAGCATCACCTTAAATCTCAGCTAGAGATGCCAGAAGATGCACGACAAACGAGAGCATCCAGGAATAGCTGGAACAACATAGGGCTGGATGGAATTTTCTGGGGCCAGTCAAGGATAGCATAGTGTTTAGGACCTTGCACCAATGTTCTCAGCAGCCTACTTATCCCACACATGGACCCTCTCACTACCTCCATTTCCTGCCGATTTTCCACACTATAGATATTTATGATTAATAGTTAATGCCTAATATTTGTAATACATTATGTCTTGTCTCCTCTTTTCTAGTAAACTAGGCAACGTGCATTTCACTGCACACTGCACTCAGTATAGCTGTGCAGGTGACAAATAAAACTTTGAAGTATGAAAAGTATGAGGACAGGGACACTAGAATATGTTAGTTCTCACATATCCCATCTTCATCTCCTCACACGTAGAGGTGAGAGAGAAGCTCGTCTGAAGTATTTATGGAGGTTGAGGGCCTTACTCAAAATCAACCTTCCAACCACAAGTACACAAATCTGAAGCTTTCGCAAAGCATCACAGACAGGTGCTTCCGGGAGGAAGGTTCACAGTGACATTTGCAGTGCGGCACCGTGGCTCAGAGTTCAGGCCCGTGGACACCCTAGAATGTGATGCACTTTCCCAAGGTCATTGCTGGTTCAAAGACTGCATGGCACAGCAAGGCCGCAACCTGGTTGCTCGCACTGAGGATGGCCTTTGTGTTGCTGCCCTGCACATGGACATTAATCCTGTGTTTGTCAATCGGGGTCACTGTGGAGGAGCAAACAGCATTCTCCTGCTATAGTCTATCCACATTATTAACAGAAGCTTTGCCTTACTGACACCACAGGAACTTCAGGTGGGAACTGCAGGCCCATCCTCTGCCCTCCTGCTCCAGGGTAAGACACCTCCTGTAACAGATATAAAAAGGGTGTATTGTATGACACAAGGAAGAAGAGATCATTGGTGGGGTTAGGGGAAACTAGAATCTGCTACATTTTTCATTTGATGTATAGGAAAGAAGTAAAAACAAATGGTTACTTATTTCTTCCACAGATAAGAAAAAAAACTGATTCACAAGATTATACACTAGACATTTACTGGGCAAACAAATAAGATCCTCTTTTACTCATATAAAGGTGGGGCATGCTTAAAGGGAACAGCAGAACCTCGAAGATTCAGATTTGATGCGACCAGCGGAGGCTCCACATTGCCATAAGATTCTGCATCCTAAGGCATCTGCCGCTACTCTGTTTACACAGTAAGACACCGATTCACCGGCTTAACTTCTTTTGTATTCTGTGTTACAATTTAAATTTCCCCAGACAGCGCATTATATGTGCGATATATTCAATTATGTACAGTGAAGGGAATGCACCATACATCCTTTGGTACGCCCGAGTATTCAAACGTATTAGGAGGAATAATTACGTCATTAACGCGTAGAAGCGGCCCTGCGCAAACACGCACCCGCACGCTCACGCTTCCCAACGGAAAGCCCGCGGTTTAGGGCGCGTGCGCGGCGTTAACGGCACTTAGTTGAAACTGCCGGCTAGTCAGTGGGAAGAGTCTGTACGAGAATCTCTTAAAATATCCAGAGTAACTGTGTAAGTCAATATATTACAATATTATATAAGTACCGAAAATATTGCTGTAACACCTCATTTTAGGTTAACTGTAGGTTAACTGACTTAATTGTGAGTGAAATCTCAAAGCACCGCTTCACGTTTGGTCCAGTTCGGCCCGGTTGGAGCCGGACAGTGTTAAACGGCTCTTCTCGCACACAGGTTCGACGCTGAGGATGACCGGGAGAGCCAGGGCCAGGTCCAGGGGTCGAGCCCGGGGTCCGGAGGGCGCGACTCCGGGCGCGGTGAGCCGCTTGCATGCATGCCACTTGTTTGAACTCAATGTTAAAAGTGAAATTTAAGAGATAAAAATACCACACCAAGGACGAATAACGTTACGGTTTGGTGTCTGCAGCCGCCACCGCAGCAGGTCCCGCCGCAGGAGCCCCAGAGACCAGGGGGCGAGCTGGTAGGCCGAGGGAGGCAGAGGGTGGCACCGGGAGCTCTGGGCACGGAGAGTAAGGAACGGGCGCGACTGAAAGCGGAGAAAAACACCGTAACGGGCAGTTAAAAGTGGAATGGGACACCGCCATGCGGGGGGTTAAAAGCGGAATACAGGCGGTCCCAAGGTTACGAACGATATCCGTTCCCTAAGTTTGTAAGTCGAATTTGTAATCGGAGAAATAATATAGTACATAATTATGATGGTACAGTTAGAGCTGGGCGATATTGCCTAAAACTAAAATCTCCGATTTTTTTTACTTGCACCAAATTTCCAGTTCCGATTTATTTATTTTTTTCTAAATTTATTGATATACATAAAACACAAAGACATATATTATTCTAAAAACATAAGCATGATTTAGAAACGGCAAACATTTACTATTGTTTTCCCTGGTCTTAGTAGATTACACGGAGATTCCATGCGGGCAGTAAATCTTTCAGCCCCTGGTCGAAAAACGTTGCGGAGGAAAAACTTGAGTCCAGTAGTTCGCCACAAAATGCTGAGGTAGTTGACTAAAACAGCACATTCTCCAGCAGCTTTCGCGGCTTTTTTTTCCCACGTGTACTGCTATGTAGACGGGTTAGGGCTACGTCTGTAAAATACTTTCGGCTTGGAAGCTCATATTTGGGTCAATCGATTTTAGAATCTGGACAAACCCGTAATTTTCAAAAGTGCAAATGGGCGTCATATCTTTGGCGATATGAAATATCACCGCATCTATAATTTCTATCCATCCTGGTCGCCTCTTATCGTATGGTACCCAACGCAAAAAGACGCTGCGATTATCTGAATTTTAGCTGGTTTTTGGAAGCTGTCGCTTGCTTACGCTTCTCGCATAGCTAGGCAGTCCGTCCATTCTGGTGCGTGCCTCTGACGGAGATGCTGAAATACGTTTGTTGTGCTGCTAACTGTTTCAAGTCGGTGTCTACCAAACTTAACAGCGGACAGTAGTTTGTTCAGTATCGAACTTAGCGAAACCAAACCACTTCTAAACGAGTGACGCTACCGGTTTTCAAGACGAACTCTGTCGCTACCCCATCTGCGGTGCCTACCCGATTTGGGCGCTCATGCGCACAAAGACAAACAGAACTTTTCTATTAGGACTCTGCCCGATCTGCGTTTTTCTGCTTCGTAAGAAGGGAAACATCATCAAGGAGAACAGTCATCGTGGACAGAACTTGTTTGAGCTTCTCCCATCAGGCAGGCATTTCAGATCAATCTGTATGCTACAAATAGACAAACTTTTTTCAAACTGCTATAGACTTATTGAACTCGTATATCTTCTCAATCTGAAATCGTTTTCATTGATAATGTACAATTAATGTAGGTAGTGTGTAATGACTGTTTACTAAAATGCAATAATAATCTTTACTGCTGTGCAATAATAATCCATCCTGGTTACTTTAATATATATGGCATCTTGCTAATATTTTTATTTATTGTTATATATCTGAACTGTTTGACATTGGAATTTAAATGCAACGTGAGGTTGACATGAGTAATTTCGTTGCGGCTGACAATAAAGTACTTGAAAGTACAATGAGAATAAAGTACTTGAATACATCTATTTTTAAAACCGTGATTTATTTTTTATATGTAGACTATAACAACACATGCAATGGTTAAATACTACTTTGTACAATGGGAACTGAAACAAGAAGTGCTATGTGACCTAATCGACGTGATCTCAGTGATAAACAATTAACGTTTATAACGAGGAGTATGACAAGCTTAATTCAGCCCTTGAAACAACGCACAATGACTATTTAATAATATTAACATTAAGGTCAACTACTATGGTATTGAAACGAAAATACTGTACTGCCAGTTGTGTATCAGCATGTGCAGTTGGGATTGATCCGTGCCGTGAAACAAAATGTGTGTGTGTGTGTGTGCGTATGTGCGTATGTGTGTGTATATATATATATATATATATATATATATATATATATATATATGTACACACATATATGCATAGCGCATGCAGAATGTGTTATTACATACATATTGAATGAATACGTCATCGCTCACTTTACGGTGCTGCCCAATCTGTTTAAAGCATGCATTAACGCATTACGGCATGCTAGGCTTTCTATACGCCTGCGTGCGCAAATCGGGTAGCCACGCAGATTGGGTAATGACAAGCTCATTACTTGTTAACTCGTGTGCTGCCATTTTTCTATTGTCTGCTGGTCTCTGCGGGAAGCCTTGACAGCGGTCTGGTTTGCTATAATTTAATGTATCACGAAATTTATTTAAAACGTGTAAAATATTTTGTGAGCGTCATTTACTCAGTTGCATTAACCTGGAACTACAATAAATCGTTTTTCATTTTGCGCATTGTCTTAAATAAAAAATTTGAATTAATTGATAAAATCGATTTATCGCCCAGCTCTAGGTACAGTAAGAGTATGGTCATGTACCTCAAGCCGACATAAAGCCCATGTTGCGCGCTGTTTTGATGAGTGTCTCAAAGCAGTGTGTGCGTTCCTTAATAAAACTCATTGTATTTAACCCGAATTTGGCAGTGTTTTCCTAAGTACAAGCTGTTTGTAATTTGGTCGTTTAATCCAGGTACTGCCTGTAAAATGTAATGGGCTGGGGAGGGGGGGGGTTTGTTAAAAGTGGAGTAAAACAATATGGGGATTAAATGCTGGGTAAGATTACAATGTGGGGTTTAAAGTGCCTTGATAGACTATTGTTGGGGGAGGGTTTAAAAGCAGAGCACGATACCGTATTAGGAGGGTAGGCTTATATTGAGGAGCTGCTGGGCTGTATAGGTTTGTTAGGGTTCTCCCTCACCCGGACCTTACACCCCCATCTTGCGTCATGTTCTCATATAGCCTTCTCCCAGATATCTGCTGGCTTCCAGCAGGTGAAGATAGGCGAACGAGGGGGCCGGAGGCGGGACTTCCATGACACCGGGATCAATACCCGGCAGGCCATGGAACATGTGAGGGAGTCCAAGACTGGTAGGTGTGCTTGGAATTGGGTGGGGAACACCTTCACAAAGAAGCCACTTCAGTCAACCTTTCTGTATGTCCTTTGGATCGTAGGGAGCTAAGCCAGGGCACACTGACGCATTCTGGTTCTGTACGAGACGCTCTGTATTGATCATGCGTCAGCCTGCAGAACCTAACCGTGTCCACATGTCCCTCAGCTCTCAAGTAATTAGACCCTGTTGTTTTTGCTCTGTATTAATACAGAGATGCCTGCATCAGTTAAAATAATCCAGCAAATCAGCTTCTACACAAAATAAAGTCTTTAGGGAACCTGGCAAATGTACATGTATGTCTAAGAGAGACGGGGAGCTCCGGTTTTTCGGAGCTTTTATTTCATCTGTCAGTTCAATTACTCAGTTGGAGACTCGAGTCTGACTTACCCAAACACTGACTCAAGCAAGTGACAAATAAGCCAGAGGCTGTGAAGGAACCTAAAGTAAACTGCTGTTGGACAGACAGATCGGCTGTAGTGTGACTCACAAATCTGCATCTAGGTTTTGTTTTGCCATGCTGAATCATTGAGTCATAGTTTTAAGGGAAAATCATCTGTCCACTTAGTCATTTGTGTGACTAGGGAGAGTAATTACATATTCGACAATCTATTCGCCGTCCCCCAGGTAACTTTGAGTCATTTGCCAGGTAAGAATTCAGTGTAACATACATCTTTCCCCCAGATAAAATCAATCATTAGGTGCATAGGAATTCAGCATGACACATCAGATTCTCTGCCCCACCCCCAGGTAAAAAATGTTGATAGATAAGAATTAGGGCTGCACGATATATTGTTGCAGCACTGATGTTGTGATGTGCGTATGCGCACTAATCATATGGCAGGATGTGCAACGTCAAGTAAGGCAAGTAAATCAAGAATGTCTTCCTACAATTTTTTTGCTCCTACAAAATGACAACTCGTGCGGTTCACATTTTCCATGACTAATCTACAAAAGAAGTCTGATTATAAATTATTCTGTGTATTCAGGTTTTTGGATGCAGAGTTTGTTGCTAGTGAGTGACATGCAGACTCGGCATGCACAGCAGAACACCAATCCCAATCTTGAAAGAGCTGTACAATGTGATGTATTAATATTGACATTGCATGTTATGCACACAACGGATTGGGATGCAACAGAATACAAGCAATGGCGGTGTGTATTCAGAATACAAAAATTAAGCATCTGTATTGAGTCCATGTAACATTTTGAAGAGAATATTTATAATTTAGGTAGAATAGATCCGCTGTAATAACAATGTAAAAAAAGTGGAAATCTTTTTAATATATACCTGTTTTTTTTAAATCATGTACACACGATTTCCTTGTTCCTTCCAATGCATCAAAATTAGTTTGCATCGAAAGAGTCCACATCTAATTTAAAGAAACATATAAGATAAGTGACACTTTCAAATTGAAACTCAACCTAGCCAGTGATTCACAGGTCCATTCAGGAGCAACCCAAACTCTCCCTGTGCTTTAATTCGACTCGATCAAAACTGTGAAAAGGCAAAAAGGTACCCGGCCCGCTTTTTTCTATAAAGTGTACTTGGTGCAGATTCATTTATGTATCCTATGGACTAGGTAGAACTGTTACATTTTTGTCAAGAACAGAATGCCTTTATCACACAAGTCAAAGTAATTAGCAAATTTACCACCCGGAAGTAGTTTCATTACAAAAACAAACAAATATTGCAGCACAGCTGTTTTACACATGCCTTTTTAGTGTGTATTCTCAAAGTGTCTTTTACTTTTTAATGTTCTGCAACTGAATACATTTCCTGAATTAATTTAAGCCATTTTCAACATGAAATGGACCGCGGTAGTCGGCTGGATTGTTATGCTGAAACAAAAACTGGCAAGCTATGCAATTTTAATGATCGTATTAAGATAATGGAATACAGACACTCCTCTACTTACAAACTTTTAACTTACGAACTCTCAGACATACAAACAAAGAGGACTGTAACTCTAAATTGTGTTCACCAGACTCCCATTTCCTGTCTGCAACAATTTTTTTTCTGCATGCCAATTCCGCCTAGTACAACTTCTGCCTGCTACTCCCGCCGCGCAGCAGCTTGGCATGCGTACTCCCAGGATCCTAGTTCTTTGTCATTATTTCATGGGGACGATATTGAGCAAAAGCAAGTGATTTGTCGGCGCAGCTTTTGTCTGTCGAGCAACTTATTTGACACACATTATTGGTAAATAAGTTCTGTTTGGCTATAGTTTATTTTGGGTAAATTTTCTCATTTTTCATTTTACATATAACAAAAACAAATTCAAAATAGTCCAAGTAAGAATTCAGCGTTACACCCTTGAGACGCTATGCCCTGCTTCCAGGTGTCTCCGGGTCCCCCATCGAGCTGAGGGCCAACTTCTTCCGCCTCGTGTCCCGCCCACAGTGGGTGCTGTACCAGTACCATGTAGATTTCAACCCCCCGATGGAATCACGGCGCCTGCGATCTGCCCTGCTCTTCCAGCACGAAGAGGCACTGGGTTCCGCACGCACCTTTGACGGTGCTGCCCTCTTCCTACCCCGTCGCCTCCAGACGGTAACTCTGGCTGTCCCTGTGGCTGCCCTCTTACCTAGTGCTGGCCCTGGCTGGCCAGTTTTTCTGTGGCTGGTTATAGTATCGACAGTAAATGCAGGTGTCTGGTGCAGTACTGCGCAGGTTAATGTGATGCACTCTGCTGATATGCCACCACAGTGGTCATATGGATACTCTGGTGCTTGGGCTTAGCTTCTCCTCTCCGCCATGCTCATGGTCCCCCCCCCCCCCCCCCCCCCCCCCGTGGTGCTGACCCTCCAAATGTCGTGCAGGAGACGATCCTTTTCAGTGAGACCAAGCATGGCGAGAAGGTGAAGATCACAGTCACTCTGACCAACGAGCTGCCCCCCACCTCCCCAGTCTGCCTCCAGTTCTACAACATCATCTTCAGGCGGTGGGTTGCAAAACCCAATGTACAGACCTCATATCCTCTTCTCATTTTATGTTTAGCAGAGGCTCAGGGAGCGGGCTCAGCCAGTCCCTGGAGCAGTTGTGGTTAAGTGCCTTGCTCAAGGGTACAACTATGACATTACTCTGCCAGTAAAGGGAATTGAACCTGCACCCTTCTGATCTTAGATCTCCCACCCCAGAGAGCCAAACAGAACTGGACACTTTCCCATACGATACTGCAAGAGGCAAATTTTGATGATAGTATTGGTGTCAGGTAGGACATGTTGTGGACTACTCATGCTCTTCCTGCAGGATCCTGAGAATCCTGAACATGCAGCAGATCGGCCGGCATTACTACAACCCGCAGGACCCCCTGAACATCCCGCAGCACAGGTCAGCAGGCAGAATGGAGGGTATGAGCTTTGGCAAGTGGCCTAAAACGGACGGACGATGACACACTTGGTCCTTGTGCACGGGCTTGTGTTTTAGGCTGACCATCTGGCCCGGCTTCACCACCACCATCCTGCAATATGAGTCGAGTATCATGCTGTCTATGGATGTCAGCCACAAGGTTCTGCGCAGCGAGACTGTCCTCAGCTTCATGGCCAGCCTGCGGCAGCAGTCTGGGCCTCAGCGCTTCGCCGAGGTCTGCACACGCGAGCTGGTGGGGCTCGGTGTGCTCACCAAGTAAGCCTTTCACTGACCTGGGATCAGCCGCTCTCTGTTTGCAGAAGCTTGATGGGCTGTGAGCTTAAATAGCATTCAAGTCTATGCCTCCCACCTTGTCCAGTCTGATGTTACATACTGACCCTGCCATAGTCGTTGGTGCTTCAGTTCCCTCATGCAAGCTTTGTATCTTTGCCATAGTGATACTAAGTGATAGACTGAAAATGCCAGGGATTTATTTGCCCTAAAACTACCAGGTAGTTGAGTCTAGTCCGGTGTGGTTCAGGAGTCCGCCAAGGCGTTACATTGAGTCTGGCTGCCTTTGGCCCTGTGAACTTCCACTATACCTGCCTGACATAAAGCTATGTCTGTCCCTCTCTGTAAATGGTGTGCATAGGAATCTGTACTGCAAAGTAGCCAGAGAGCAGAGCTCTGATCTCGCTGTGAGCCTGGTGATATAGGTACTTAGCTGGGGCTTGTCCTTCTCTGACCAGATACAACAATAAAATGTATAGGATCGACGACATTGCGTGGGACCAGACCCCCACCAACACTTTCAAGAGGGGGGACACTGACATCTCCTTCAAGGACTACTACCGGATGGTGAGAGATCTGAGACCCATCGAGGCATCAGCCATACTGGAACATTATGGAAATCGTTTGAGTGGTGTTTCTGAAGGGCTGCTCGGTATGCTGATCTTGAAGTTTTATTAAATGCTGGTCTAAGAGCTGGCTGTCGCAGTAGAGCAGCCGTGCAGTACGTCCCTTTGATCTAGCTGTACTGATTTAATTCAGATGAATTGGTTTTTCAGTGGTTTTACATTGGTTACATTACTTACTGATCTGGGAAACTGGGTTTTGTTCTTGTATTATTTCTAGGATTTTATGTACTGCAAACATCCTCAAGGGTAATTTTAAAATAGCAATTTTAGACCTATTTTAGGTAAATATATATACCGAGCTGGGGGTCGTGGTTAATATTCCTAGAAAAAGCTCAGAATTTCTGAGATTAAAGTTGTAAATTTGTAAAAAAAACTGAGTTGTAAAAAAACTCAGATATTCTGAGATTGTAGAGTCACAAATTTGTGAGGGGGGAAAAAAACAGTAATAAATTTAGGGAACTCAGGTGTCCCCCCACAGTCCAAAGACATGCTGAGGCTAATTGGAGTTACTAAATTGCCTGTGGTAGTGCATGTGTGAGTGACTGGTGTGTGTGTGCCCTGTCATGGGCTGGCCACCCATCCTGGGTTGTTCCCTGCCTCGTGCCCATTGCTTCCGGGATAGGCTCCGGACCCCCCATGACCCAGAAGGATAAGCGGTTTGGAAAATGGACGGATGGATAAATTTGGATGTTCTGTTGATCTCAAATGCTGTTGGAACTTGCTTTTGTTTGTGACTTTAACTGTCTGGCTGCCATTACAGTTACAGGACTCCCCCATTTAATGTCCCCATTGCGTTACATAAAACAGGACGGTAAAAGATTTGGACGTTGATCGAATATTATCACCTCAGTCACTTAAAAAGTTCAGGCTACTATGGCCTGCTGTACTGCAAGGTGCTGTATTCTTACAATAAGCAAACAAACAAACACCATTTTTTTGTAGTAGGGGTGGGTGATATGACCTATATTATGGTATTTTAGTTTTTGGGCGGTGATAGTAATGTATCACGGAATTATTTTTTTCCAAGTTTTGGGAGGAGTGGCATGTCCTGTCCTTTATGTAAATTTAAAAAAATCGTAATATATTAACTGGGATGTAAACTTTGGTCAGCTGGCTGGTGTGAGATTTCAGTTAGAGACAAGTTTGCACACACATGCACACGCATTTACATGTATGTAAGTAAGAGTTGTATTGCCTTGAAAATACTCTGTAGGGTTTGCAAACTACCTCAACGCTTTAGATATTCCATTATGTATCTAAAATTAAGTATAATATAGATTTGCGTGTTATTACTGCCCTTTCTATAATATAGACTTGCGTAAGAGTTACTGGCGTTTCTATAATATAGATTTGCGTGAGTTATTACTGCCATTTCTTGTGCATTTCGGTTCATAACTCACTGAAATCTTATTTAGAAACATGAAAAAAACACTGATTATATCCGTAATCTGTCTTCTTTTCAAAACGTCCATTATCGGAAGGATTAACATTTTTAAACTTAGGTTAAATAGACGAAGTAAACCATGTCACATTTCTTTGTTTTAACTGCATCGGGGGCGTGTAGTAAGATTGCTATTTGCCTTCTAAATAGCTGCATTACCGTGTATTCAAATCGCATTTGCATGGTAATTTGATGAACAACGCAACGGTGATCCAGATACATCCCCATCAACGCCATAAAAGGGCGGGAGGATGTGTGAATGGCTCATTCATACACATGAGAGCTCCTACATATTCAATGAAAGGAGCCAGAAATAGTGAAATAGCTTTTCCTTATCTATCCAACTGAATGTTGCAACTACACCATTTAGTCATGGTGTGTTGCAACTACACCATTTAGTCATGTAGCCAAGACTTTGGTGATCAGATATCTGGGATCAAAACTAACTGCCCCCATTGCTTATTATGTTTTTGCAAGTGTTCCAAACTGCATTTTGCAATGTCTATACTTTGATGTCAGATTAAAACCTTCACATAAATCTGGCATATTTACAAAGTACACTAAGATTAAGATGTGTTTAATGCCAAAACAGATATATAACAAATAAACTTAATTCATGGCAAATAAATTATGATGTGACCATGCCCCGGGTAGTGAAAGTGTGTTCCCTACCCCTGGACCCCAGACGTTTAAAGGATAGTGCAATTCAGTTATATAGGAAGTGGCATGTTTCATGACCATGGAAAATTTTAGCAATATTTTACTTGTCAAATAAAAGAAAGCGAAGTAAACTCAGAATTTCTTATGAATTCAACACTATAATCTGACTACTCATCTTTTTGTCGAATTTGTGAGATTTTCTCTGATTTATCATGTATATATATTTTTAAGTACATTGGCCCTAATATGTTGTCGTGGGGATCAGGCTTATGACTGGCTGAAAGGGCCGCTCAGTTTTCATGTGAGACCTTAATGCTGAGCCCCAGTTTGGTCGATGCGAGGCTCATCCTGTCCTTACAGCAATATGGCCTGGAGGTCTCAGATGACAACCAGGTTCTGCTGGTTAGCAATGTGAAGAGGCTGGGGCCATCAGGTCAGCCGCCGCCAGGCCCGGCGCTGCTGGTCCCCGAGTTCTGCTACATGACAGGTAAGTGCCTCCGCCCCTAAGACCTGACCCCACACACACACACACACACTGCACTTTCCACTTTTACATCTCCTCAGGTCTGACAGACAAGATGCGCAACGACTACAACATCATGAAGGACCTGGCATCTCACACTCGACTGACCCCCGAGCAGCGTGAGAGCCGCCTCACCCGCTTTATCGGCAACATCCACAGGTTTGGACCCCGTCCCCATGTCTTCATCTCCATCCTCTTGCTCCCCGGCCCAGTCTGGTCACCCCTTTCCCATTGTCCCCATCTGGCTGCCTAACCTGTCCCCTTGCTCGCCGCCTGTGCACCAACCCTAACAGCTGCCCCCTTTCGCAGGAGTGCGGATGCCCAGAAGGAACTTGGCAACTGGGGACTGAACTTCGACAACAAGCTACTAGAACTGCGGTCTCGTGTGCTGCCAGCTGAGAGGATCATGCAGGGCTCCAGGACGGTGAGTGGGGTGGACGGGCGTCCTTCCTACCTTGTCCTGTAGCACTTGTGGGTAAAGCCAGGGTCTCGTCTGCAAGCTGTCTGAAGATCTGTCTCACTGAGCCTGATTTAAAAGTGGAAGTGGCCTGTATGGTAAAACACCCATAAGTCTGGGGAACCTGATGGGATAACTGGTTTTTGGTGGACTGCTAAAGGACAAGATACCATGGGAGCCCCCTGAGACTAACTGGGCATGACTGACTAGTTAATGATGGCTCTGCTCCTTACAGTACGAGTATAACCCCTGGGCTGCCGATTGGTCCAAAGAGATGAGGGGCTTGTCACTGATTAACTCGCGTCCGCTGGAGAATTGGATGCTGTTCTACGCATCGCGGAACTACGAACAGGCACAGGCGCTGCTGCAGACCCTGGGCCGTGTGTCCGGCCCGCTGGGGATTCGCGTGCAGCGTGCTGTCATGTGAGAGCTGGGCTGCCGTGCTCCATTTAATATTTCTGTGGTGCTTTATGGTCACAACAGGGATGGGTCTCATCTGCATACTGTAATTGGACCTTTGCAGGATTGAGTATGAGGATAGACAGGACTCCCTGTTGAGGGCCTTGCAGCAGAATGTCGGCCCTGGAACGCAGATGGTGAGTCTGACAGGCATGTCTGGCTAAGTCTTGACTGCAACATGTTGGTGGAAAGGGGAATTGGAAGACATGGTATTCATTTGAGCTAGGTTGGTATCAACACTTCACTATCTGTCACTTACATGTGTTCTGCTATTCCCCTCTCCTCCTGTAGGTGGTGTGCATTCTAACCACCAACCGCAAGGACAAGTATGATTGTGTGAAGAAGTACCTGTGTGTGGAGTGCCCCACCCCCAGCCAGTGTGTGTTGGCTCGCACCTTGAGTCGGCCCCAAGCCCTCATGACCATAGCCACCAAGATTGCTCTGCAGATTAACTGCAAGATGGGTGGGGAGCTCTGGAGCGTGGAGATTCCAGTGGGTTTGTCCTTCGTGGGGGGGTTGTAGCTCGGGCCAGGGTTACACTGAGCCCATATCAGGGGAATGGTTTTAGAACTGGTAACAGTGAGCTTGGCTGCACTCAACCCTGACCTCTGCTTTGGCAGCTGAAGCAGCTTATGGTGGTCGGCATCGACTGTTACCATGACATCTCGGCGGGGAAGAGGTCCATTGGGGCACTAGTTGCTAGCCTTAACCCAGGGATGTCACGGTAAGACCCCATGTTATTCCCATTCTGTTTGTCTGTCTGTCAGTCAGTCACTCAAATTGCTCGTCTCGCTCACAGGTGGTTCTCCAAGTGTGTCCTTCAGAGCCGAGGTCAGGAGATCATGGACAGCCTAAAGGGGGCACTGGAAGGCAAGCAGATGGGATTGGGGGACTGGGGATGAATGAAGCCATGCTTGGGGTTCTGCTCACACCCATTGGCTTATCAGTTGGCCTTTCTACCCCGCTCACACCCATTGGCTTATCAGTAAGCCCCCGGGTCTCACTTCGTATTCCAGCTCTTGCTCTGACTCCCTTTGGATGCAGGTGCCTTGGTTGCCTGGAGGAGGTACAATGACGGGCTGCCGGCACGCATCATGGTGTACCGTGATGGCGTGGGCGATGGCATGCTGCAGAGCGTCGCGGACTACGAGGTGGCACAAATCCTTGAGTGCCTCAGAGCCGTGGGTACTGACTACAAGTGAGTAACAGAGGCAGCTGGGTTCCAGAAGGGGGTGGGGCTGTGAATGGATGATAGGCAGAAAGCTGGTGTCTGTCTGAGCAGCTGGAGGCCTCAGGCTCAGTGCTCTGGGTGCAGGAATAGCAGGGGTCCCGTGGTATTTGGAGATGCTCTTTCTGCAGTAATCAGTGACGCGACCATGTGCACGCAGGCCCAGACTGACTGTGGTGGTGGTGAAGAAACGTGTGAGCACACGCTTCTTTGCCCGTATCGACGGGAAACTGGCCAACCCACCGCCAGGGACTGTGGTTGACATTGAAGTGACCCGACCAGAGTGGTGAGAGGATGTCAGAGGAGGGTGGGAGGGGGTGGAGAGCGGCGCTGCTGGGGCAGGGAGATAACGTCTACATGTATGTCAGGTACGACTTTTTCATCGTGAGCCAAGCAGTGCGCATGGGCAGCGTGGCCCCCACCCACTACAATGTAGTGTACGACTCCAGTGGACTCAAGCCCGACCACATGCAGCGACTTACCTACAAACTCTGCCACATGTACTACAACTGGCAGGTAGGTTCTGCACCACCCCTATCTACATGGGTCTTTCGCAAGATCCTGTCTCCTAACTGTGGTGCCCCCTGCTGCTGTTATAGGGGATTATCCGTGTGCCGGCCCCGTGCCAATATGCCCACAAGCTGGCCTTCCTGGTGGGTCAGTCTCTCCACCGTGAACCCAGCTCCAATTTGGACGACCTGCTGTTCTACCTCTAGGGGGAGGTGCTGCCACTGGTGCCAAAGTGTTCAAGCTTGTTTCTGTGTGAAGTGCCTTTTCTGCATTAGGGGAAAGTGATTTTTGCAACCTGATTGTCATCATGATGTTCAGCTGGCAAACCTTAGATCAGGTTGTAGATTTCTGAAAGGTAAGGTAACACTGGATTTTTGCCCAGTGCAAAAGTTTGAAAATGATTTCAGTTTAATTGTATGTTTATTTTTATGACTGATGCATTTCTGTTATCTGGGCTGTGTTATATTTAATAAAGAGCCCCTGTTACCTGCTTTGTCTGCCTGGACCTTTTCCTGTGCACGCCCTTCCCACGTTATACTCTTCCCTCATATCCATATCCCATAATTTATCTCTGTGAAATGCAGGCCTGGTAATGACAGTCTAACCTGTATTAAACTGTTTTAGCATGGAGGGCTGTGTGGAAAATGAATTGGGGAAGAGGTGTCTCCTGATCACTGGGTTCATTACATATCAGTAGCCAGCAGAGCAGAGTCACCTTTGTGTTGAGATGTTTATACTGTGAAGGTAGTTCTGCTTTCAAAGCACCTGGTCACATAACATCCAGGGTGTTGATAGGACAAAACCCACACATAACACTGAGTTGCAGCACACACATTTTATTCTGCACATTGGGAGCTTTGAAAGATGCTTAATTATTCTCATGTGGTGGGGTGGAATCTGTAGATTAGATAGCTTTCTGTTATGATTCCACGGTGTCTTATTTAAGTAGGTTCTTATTTAAGCTCCAGCTGAACATCTGGTGGTATGTTCAGTGGCTCAGACCTGTAGGCAAGAAATTTGGAGGGGAGTCTGCTGTTCATTCCAGATATCACTCGCCCATGGGGCTGTACATGCTACACTGATCTGTCAATGGGGCTCCTAAACGGGGGAGAGTCTCACCACCTTGTAAGTCTTCAGAAGGTCCTTGCATGGCAGTTCACATGGCACCTGTCCCAATGTATTTACCGGACCGCATCTGTGAAAGACGCCTGCTTGTTGACCTTAAGGTGATAGGATCCTGGGTGATGTCATGCCATGGTCAGGTGGCCCGTCTGGCCGTCGCTAGCCTCTTCCACAGCCTCTTCCCCTTGGAGAGCAATCCCTTTTTCCTCTTGGAGGTCGGGTTTTGGGGGGCCACATTGGCCCCGATGGCAGGTAGGTAAGGGCCAGGACTGGGGGAGGCTGTGGTCTGGGGAGGCTCTTTGCTTTCCTGGAGCACCTGTGGGAGATCAGTATGGGAGGGCTTACAGAGTGAGAACCCCACCATGACAGTCCCAGTACAAGTTTATCAGTGTGACAAGTGTGTCTGGCCAGAGTGATACAGCAGTTCCCTGTCAATTAGCCTACATGGGAGCATCAGAGAAATGTACAAGAGCCTACTGCTCTCGCTATATGGATATATACATAAACTCCAGTATATTCATATATTAACGGAACCAGAAGAATCAATTGCTTGTTTTCCAAGTACTATATTTAGTTTCCTTCATCTCCATTGGTTCATGCTACCTGCTGCCTTTTCTCCCTCCCCTTTTAGCTCTAGACATCTTTGGTTTTGTGGGACCTTTGGTCTGAAGCATGTAGGAATTCATTGTTTCTGATGCATAAATTTCAGCTTCTGGTTTTTGAAATGAAGTTGGTTCAGGAATTGAGGGATGGATGCCTGTTACAACTCAAAGGTCTTTCTATGTTTCACCAGAAAGTGTTTAAAGTGAGTTAAGTGCTCATTACTATGTGAGGCATGAGCTCATACATTTCAATACTAATCTGTTCCCCAGACATCTCACTAAATCTATAGTATATTAGTCAGCTGTTCTGTCTTGTTCTTTGCTCTTTTTGGATCAAGCTGAGGCGATCACTAGATCACATTTCCCACAGCTATGGTCCAGAAAAAGCAGAGTGCTTACGGTTTGGGTGCCCGTCAGATGTATCTCAACATTGTCAGGCACTTCTTCAAGAAAGTTGGAGGGAACTAGGCCTCTTTGTCCATTCATTTCACCCTATAAGAGGACCCGGAGTAGAGAGAACCATCGTGGTAGGAATTGGCTCATGGCTCACGTCCTGATGTCAACTGAACCTTAGCCGTTTGTTTCATAGGTTAATGTGCAATATGTATTACTGCCCCTTCCAGACTTACGTAGTAAAAGCCATCTTCATCGATTTCCCCCAAGATGGTTATGATGTCGCCTGTAGAGAAAGTCAGCTCGGCCTTTCAGCAGAGACAGAACAGAGCTCTGTGAGACTGACGACGTATGAGGTACAAATAGACACATCTAAATAGTATCAAAAGGTCTTGTTGAGGGCCCCAGTACCTCCATGTCAGTATTGGGCGAGTTCTCCCTGGGGTCATAATCGTAGAGTGCCACCACCTTCCTCTTGGGTGTGGGGAGATGTCGACCACCTTGCCTCTTCCTATCTTTATGAGCCAGAGTAAGAGACAGGACAGGAAAAGTGTCCCACATTGCCAAATATCTCTGATTCGCCCATCTGCGTATCACGGGCTGATCCTGGATCAGAGCACTGCATGCAGGTCAGTTACCGATTTTAGCTACTGGGGTGCTGAGGGGAAGGAAGCCCTGACGAACTAGCTGGTCTGTCGTATTCTGGTCCCCGGCTTCAATCTCCGCCACCATGTTGCAGGGGACGAGGCCCGTTCTACCATTAATCTCTCCGCAGTAGAACCCATCTCTGTCCTTATCACCAAACACCTGGGAATGAGGCAGCCACTGTGTCATGACAGGAAAGACTCCTGCTGCTCGCTCACTGGACCAGCTACAAGCTTTTGGATTTTTCTTCATTGGGCCAGTTTGTTAGCATGCAGAGGTTTACCCTCTATTGTCAAACCTACATTCAGGATCTGACCCTCTTGGAAGGAGAGCTCCTCAACGGCCCTGTCATGGTTAGGGGACATCGAGAGGGGATCGTAATCAAACAGGGCGACGAATATCCGAGACAACTCCTTGGGCCTTGCTACTCCATCATGCTGTTGACCAAGGGCACCATCTACAGTGCAGTGGGAAAAAGGCACTTACAACTAAAACTTGGGGTGGCTGCATCGGAGACAACTGGTTTTGTAAAGCTGGTCCACTGGTTCATCCAAAGAGGCTCACTCACCATTTATGTGCTCTGAAGATCCATTGTAAAATGGAGGCCATAACTTTCTTTGTGTCAGGCTGGCATCGGAACGGATCTGTTCTTTGGCAAGTGATAGGCTCTCCTCACTGTTACTCTCAGGAGTGATCTCTGCAGGAAGCACCCAATCAAAACATCATGCATTGATAATTCTGCCTCTCCATATGCTGAATATGAATAACATTCTATTATTATACAGTCTGTTAAAACACTTAGATCACACAGAAGTACTGTGAGCAGCAGAAGGTATGACTGCTTCTTTGAGGGGGGAAGTGTCCTCTGCAAGAGCTACTCACTGACCAATGGATGGGACCGTGATGGCTCTTCTCTGGTAGGATCCACCGCTACTGGCGGACATTCGATTTGAGCATGAATTCACTGGGGTAGACCGGCCCACATGGCGACAGCTCCCTAAAATCTTAAAACAATAAAAACTCTTCATATGGCAGCCAGTAATCCAGTGCTAAATTCTGATTTAAGTTGAACTGGTCTAGCCCACCTTAAGCACACTGCGGGGTGAGCCTTTGTGGGGGCGGACACCCCCCTTGTCCATCACCGAGTGCAGCTCTTCCTCATCCTCCTCCGTGATGGCGGACAGGTCTGAGCCCCGGCTGCTCTCACTGGGGTAGTCCGCACTGTGCCCTCGCTGAAGCCGGGAGCAATGAAATGTTCTTGTCACTGAAAAGTAACTGAAACATTCTCAGCACTGGATTGCTAACTGTCATAATTATATGCTGAATATCCTGGAATTTTAGTGGAATTATTAAATGAAATTTGAATTTCACGTGACTGAACAGACAGCAGAGTGTTTAATTTATTCAACCGTTACTGGCAGTGGAATGTTTCATTTACTGAAATGTTGCTTTTATTGGTCTGTTTACACTTATTGGAATGCTTTTGGTACCAGATTATCTAAATGGAAGTGTTCTTACAAATGGATTTTTATACACAAAAACCACAAAAAATATTTTGCCGGGTTAATGCTAATTTTGTTCTAGCGAAACACAATTTGTGAAGGTCCGTATGTGAAATGTGATTTTAAATCTTGCATTACTTCATGCACTACATGACTCACAACTTTCCCCATTGTGCCCTGCTTATGCACGTAAGCACACATCAGTATTTTCAGATTAAAGGGGCCCTTTGTACATGTGCTGTGTCTGGAGGTGCACAAGTTGGTCACCTGTCTTCCAAGCTCGGAGTCTGTAAGGAAGTCATGCACAGAAATTCCTTTCTGTCTTAAGTTCTTATGCTCATAGTTATCCTCTTCTTCATCTGAGCTCTGAGTGCCATAAATCATCTAACATAAAAAAATTGCAGCATACTGCTAGTGACAGAAGCAACACATGGCACTCAGCAGCACCACACTGACAACTGACCCAGAGCTACTGCTGGGCTCTGCTTACGTACCATGCCTCCATGTTAAGAAGGTGAGAGATAGGTGGCACTGACCTGGCTTACGCTGGAGGCTGCCCTCTGTGTCGCCTCTCTCGCCATGGCCTTGATGGCCATGTTGGGGATGGGGGCACCTTGAGGCTGCGGCAGGATCCTCTGGGGGGAAGGTGAGCGACGAGCTTGGAAGGATGGAGCCTCCAGGGTTGGAGGCACTAGGGTCGATGGTGGGTGACAGCCCGAAGCCCAGGACTGGCCGGGTTCTGTGCATTGATTGGGTTGATCTATCGCCCTGTCCCAGCTATCACCTGATGGAGCCTGGAGAGTACTGTGCAGTGGGGGTGGTTGTAGAATGGGCTGGTGTGGCTGGAAGATGGGCTCATTCTGCGGGATGGGGTTGGGGATGTGGGGGTCTGTAGAGATACTGGGGAGTGGCAAATCAACAAGGCGGGGGCAGACTGGAAGTAGGATGTGTGGAAGTGGGGGCGGAGCAGGAGGCACTAGGAGCCCCTGGGGGATGGTGGCGACCTCTGAATCCTGGGACTCGCCCTGTGCTGATAGGGTCCGGACCACAAGCTCTCGGACCTCCAGGTGCCCAATCCGGTTCAGTTCCACAGTTGCATGTTCTGCTGCAGGGTACATCACTTCTGCAATCTGCCGGGAGAAGAAGTCATTTATTTCCAAAGTCACTCACACAGCTAATTAACGATTTTTCATGTGTGTTTTTTTTTTTTTTACTAAGCTAATAGCGTAAGAGCAGTTTCCCCAGTACCACTAATCACGATGCTGTGTTATTCATGAAATGTCCACTAGGTGGTGACAGTACATCACATAGGCCCCATTCAAAGTGTGACCTACAACGAACTGTGATTGTTATGCTGCCAGTTTACTCAAACGTTTCCTTATCACAACCAAAAAGTTTATGATACATTAAATATTAAAAAAATAATAAATGTTAGACTCCCGTGTAACATACATTCATCTTTGTCACCCTTGGTTTGTAGATTTATAGTAATGGCTGAGAAATGCTACCTGATTCTATAAGTCCATACATATAGTTCACGTATCACAGGTGATCCAAGCCCTACAGATGTCATACACGAGAATTCCAACACTCCTTAGATATAAAGCTATTGTTTCCGTGACAACAGCAGTGACATGTTCTTACCCTCTGTCCTCTGGTGCACACAGCATAGCCGGTCACACAGGCTCCATTGGACATCCCCGAGGATGTAAGAATGGGTGGCTTCCAGCTGACATGGAGCACACCTGGCGTCTGCCCGCACAGCACCCGCACCTCCTGGGGGGGCAGGGGGGGACCTGAAGTGGTGGGACAGGCACCAGAATAAAGAGCAATGAGGGTGAGAGTCCAGTTCACCTTAAGGTTATGGGGAGCAGTTTGACCGCTGGCACAGCATGTCCACCAGCTGCTGGGGGTGGAGGGCGAATTAACAGGCCGGCCTCAGACTGACCCCCTCAGGGGCCTCAGAATGACAAAGGAGGTTTGCTGATTGGTCCTGTGATTGCTGCAAATATGAAGCTCTGAAGGAAATCCTTTATAATAAGACAAAACGCACCCCAGGGGTTGGTCTGTAAGGTGACCCCATCCCCCCTTTCCTAAATACTGCTCCATCCCCACCAGCACTTGGGGTGACTCAGCAAGCCCCCTTCAATCACGCGAGGCGTCGCATGGCACATGATGTGATGAAGTGCCAGTATTTATGTCATAGTGTCGTATGATATTCCCAAAGGGAGTAGAGTCTCTGACCTGCAGGCAGTGTGCAGAAGTCCAAGGACGTCGCTCGCTGCTCACGCTGCTCCAGCGGCAGCCGCCAGGGAACACGGTGCGGATGGGCCACCACAGTGACCCGGTATGCTGTCATGGGGCTGAGTCCACGCAGCCGACAGCGGTATCGACCCGGTCCAACCAGCACACGCTCCACCCCATCCAGCAGCACTGCGTGCTTGTAGTTGCTGTCGCAGGGCCACCAGGACAGATCGGCGGAGTGCTGAGTGACATTATGGAGCTGCAGATGTGCCGGAGCCAGCACCATGCCGCGGCCCACCAGCAGGCTGCAACAGAGCTCATCGGAGACGCCGTGTTGCGTCACACAGCGGATTGAGATCCGATAGGCCTGCGCTGACAGCTCCAGCTTCTCAATCAGCAGCTTGCGGCGGCCAGTGGGGGGCATGCGGAAACGCACCTCCTGGTCCACAAGGACATCATAGGCGCTGATACCCGTCTTGTCGATGCCGCCCCCCTGGCCTGCCGGAGGCTCCCAGCTCACAATCACACTCCTCGCCAGCTGCTTGATCAGGGTGATTCTGCGAGGGTATGGTACAAGTTCCTCCTCCAACTCATCTGCATTGAGGCTGCCCTTCCCAGCCTGGAGGCTGCACCTCCCCTCCTCCCTGTCAAGCTCCGCCTCCTGGCTGTCATCAGAGCCTGGGGTGAGGGCCACATCCTTTTCCTGGACAAAGTCCACATAATTGGAGGGTACCAGGCCCCGCTGACCATCAGGCAGCTCCCCTGAGACAAAGAGACACAGCAGATCAGGTCGGCCTGTCACATCCCAGCAGAGCAGTGTACAGACATTACCCGATATCAGGACCGGCCCTGTAAGCAGGAACCTGGAAAAAGCCCGCAAACAGGACATTCAACGCCACCTTACTGACTGCACGAAAAACAGAAAAGCCACCCAATCAGTCAAAATACCAACACTTACGCAAATGCACAAATTCACACAATCATGCACTTTGGACATTCACATAATTAACACCCCTCTTTAAGGTCACAGGGCAACATTATAACTGGGCCTGATCAGACATGTCATGCAACACAACCTCGGTAGAAGCCATCATCATCCATCGTGCCATAGATGTAGAGGTACTTCCCAGCCACAAGGGGCAGCTCTGCCTCCGGGTGGTCATTGGGGCCATCATAAGGGTTATAACTGGAGGCAGCAAGGAAGAGTGCAGTGTGTGAGGTATGTGGGCAGCACTGAGTAACAGCATTGAGACAATCACCTTCATACAAACTGAAAGGCAACACTGGGCAAGGTGGTAACCATGGCGTCCACTGTTTCCATAAAGGAACCCAGTGGAAACGTGCCTTAAGCCTGACTTCCGCTCACCTGTAGCGGGCGCTGCAGAGGCGGACTGTGCCCGCGAATCGGGTCTCAGACCTTGTCGTTCTACTCAGGTCACTGTCCATCTGGCGGGGGGGGCAGGCAGAGGGTGAGCCATCTTAAGAGCGATAGTATTTGATGACCACATGATGTGGGTGAATATATAATAATTAATCCCAGGTCACACATACTATTGTCATACCTTTTAAGATCTTCAATAAACCCAGTAAATGGCTAAGGATCACATGACAGATGTACACATCGGCCATGCCATGCATGTTTTTCACATCACGTGAGAGGTAGGATGAACAGGGTGGTAAGAGACATCGTGCCACAGGTCAGCAGACCACTGGACATCAGAGAAGGCAACAGGCTGGAACCCGGGACGCACTTCTGGCTGGGAATCCCGCTGGGGGCTGGAAGACCCACCCGGGGCTGGGGGGGCTGCCTGAGTCCTTTCTTCACTGGTTGGGGTCACTGGGAGGAGCTTGGGCTTCAGCCACCGGTCACCAGAATTTGTGTGGCCTGGAGTAGCAACACAGAGACACTGGGCAAGTGGCCACACGGCAGGGCTGGTTAATGTAGCCTCACACGGCAGGGCTGGTCAATGTAGGCTCACACAGCAGGGCTGGTTAATGTAGCCTCACACGGCAGGGCTGGTTAATGTAGCCTCACACAGCAGGGCTGGTCAATGTAGCCTCACACAGCAGGGCTGGTTAATGTAGCCTCACACGGCAGGGCTGGTTAATGTAGCCTCACACGGCAGGGCTGGTCAATGTAGCCTCACACAGCCAGGGCTGGTTAATGTAGCCTCACACGGCAGGGCTGGTTAATGTAGCCTCACACGGCAGGGCTGGTTAATGTAGCCTCACACGGCAGGGCTGGTTAATGTAGCCTCACACAGCCAGGGCTGGTCAATGTAGCCTCACACAGCCAGGGCTGGTCAATGTAGCCTCACACGGCAGGGCTGGTTAATGTAGCCTCACACGGCAGGGCTGGTCAATGTAGCCTCACACAGCCAGGGCTGGTCAATGTAGCCTCACACGGCAGGGCTGGTTAATGTAGCCTCACACGGCAGGGCTGGTTAATGTAGCCTCACACGGCAGGGCTGGTTAATGTAGCCTCACACGGCAGGGCTGGTTAATGTAGCCTCACACGGCCAGGGCTGGTTAATGTAGCCTCACACGGCAGGGCTGGTTAATGTAGCCTCACACGGCCAGGGCTGGTTAATGTAGCCTCACACGGCAGGGCTGGTTAATGTAGCCTCACACGGCAGGGCTGGTTAATGTAGCCTCACACGGCAGGGCTGGTTAATGTAGCCTCACACGGCAGGGCTGGTTAATGTAGCCTCACACGGCAGGGCTGGTTAATGTAGCCTCACACGGCCAGGGCTGGTTAATGTAGCCTCACACGGCAGGGCTGGTTAATGTAGCCTCACACGGCCAGGGCTGGTTAATGTAGCCTCACACGGCCAGGGCAGGTTATTGTAGCCTCACACGGGCAGCCGACTGTTGGCTACTGCACGTCACTTTCAGGCACTGCAGGTACCACTTTCGCTGCATTATTTTCCTCTGCTTTGGGTCAGTCTTATCAAAACATAATCATTACTCATGATACGATGAACAGAACCAAAACAGATAAATTCTTTATTGGACATTTGCATTTTTCCCTCTTTGATAGCCCCCCATAGTGCAGGGTCAGTTCCAGCAGTGCTGCACATTGACTGACCCTGCACTATGGGGGGCAATCAAAGAGGGAAAAATGCAAATGGCCAATAAAGAATTTTCATAACATGACCATTCTGCTGAGGCCAGGGCCTGACGAGTGATCTTCTGGTCCCACACACAGAGACTTAGCCCACTGACTATGGTTGTGTTGGCTGGGAATCAAACCCTGCTTGGAAGGCAGCTATACAAGCCACTATACCAGGGGTGGGTAATCTTATCCAGAAAGGGCTATTGTGTGTGCAGGTTTTTGCTGCATCTCCCTTATTAGGTTACTAATTACAGAAGTGATTGGCTGAAGAGTCCTCACACCTGGGTTTGAGCAGCTGACCTAAAGGTTACCCCAAAAACCTGCATACGCACTGGCCCTTTGTGGATAAGCTTGCCCCCCCCCCCTGCACGTGAGGTTGGCTGTGTGGCTTACCTTCCTCATCCCCGGAGGCCAGTCCACTGAGAATTTGAATCAGACTCTTATCCACGGGACCAGCAGTGTCCGCCGTTCCGGACTGCAAGCAGAACGTTTCCAGCTGCTGGTATAGGAGGCTGAATTGCTGAGCTTGAGTCTTACACCTCTGCTCCAGCTCCTTAACCCTGGCCTGCAGTGGACAGGCAACAGACAGAAAGAACAGAATACAGGGGTAAAGATGGGAAGATACATACAGCGATTAGATGGAAAGATGGATACACAAAAAACAGATGTTTGCAAACAATACCAAGTGCTTAATGCCCGATTTAACATCTAAACACTCACTGTCACAGTGCAGTGCTGCCTGGCAGTGACTGTCTGAGGATGCAGCAGGTAGCCAGTATGACATGACATCATCGGCCTGACATCTGCTAACAAGCCCGTTGTGAATTTTCCCACGTGAAGTGTCACGTGCTTCTGTAAGGAGCAGAGGATTTCCAGTAGCCCCCCGACGCAGATCACAGAGCCCCCAGTCACCACCACTCGCATCACAAGGCTGTCACCAAGGCAACAAAGCTGTGTTCCATCTGCCTTCAGCAAACACATGGTTCTTTATCTATCTGTGCATATTCATTGGGGTGTTTCCACATATTCATCAGGGGGTTTGCATACATATTCTGCATAGAATATCTGTTGACATTTGCCAGTGCATTTCTTTGATTAAGGAGACACACAGGTCCATGGTTCTAAACATCACCATTGACCTGTCATCTCTCAGCTCTGACTCACCTCTAGCTGGTGCACTGTGCCCTCATGCTCCTTCTCAGCCTCTACCTGAACCTGCAGAGAACACAGAGGACACACTCTATGCCCTCTATACAGAGGGACATGCATGGCCAATGACCTCTTAATGACCAAACAGTGACTCTAAACTGAGCCCCCTCTCCCCTACCCCACCTGCCACTCAGACCAGATGCTCCACATGAATCTAAGCAGGTTTGGGCCTGGCCAGTATTTGGATGGGAAACCAACTAGGGAAGCTGGCTTGCTGCTGGAACAGGTTACCCCATCCTGTGGTCTGTGTGGATCCCAGTGCCTCAGTGCAGTGACAGGAACACTGTGCTGTAAAAATGGTGCCGTTCTTTAGATGAGACATTGAACTGAGGTTCTGACTCTCTGAGGTGATAAAACATTCCTGGGTATCTTCCGAAAGGACAGGGGCGGTACCCGGATATCCGGGCTAAAATCGCCCACTGTGGCCCTATCAGATCTGGCATCCTAATCATCCCCTATATAACCCTAACTGGCCAATTCTCTCCTGCCCCTTCACCACCTTGGCTGCCGTGTGGTGAGCGTACTGGCACAGAGTAGCTGCCGTAGCATCATCCAGGTGGGCTGTTGAAGTGGCTCCCCAGTGCTTCTGTAAAGTGCTTTGGCTATTGTGAAAAACACAGTAGAAATGCAACTTTCATACATTCATACCCCCCCAGATAGACATTCTGTAGCTCACCTTCTGCAGATGTCTGATCTCCTGCTGTCTGGCATGAAGAACCTCCAGCGCCAACTCGTGGTCTCTCTCCAGCTGCTGCTGCCTCTCTGCAGCCTCGTGCATGTGCTGGGGAGGGGATAAGGGAAGCGGGGGCAGCAGGGGTGTGGTGGGGTCAGTAAGCATGCAGTGTGTCCCAGTCTATATCCCACTGCCAGACATAATTATAAATTGTCTGTATAAGTAGGGGATGAAATGGTCACTGTCAGACACTATGCTGACCCCCTGAGGCTGAGGGATGTATGTCCACCTGCAACACCTGCTCCAGCTGCTCTAGCCTGCCCTGCAGCTGGCTCCTCTCCCTCAGGGCGGAATCTCTCTCCTGAATCACAGAGGTGCAGGTCTCCTTCAGCTGATCGTAGTCCGACTTCACCTGCAGGTTGAAAGGTTGCCGGATCACCCAGCCTGACCTCAGATCAGTCTCTTAAATCAGCTTACAGGGTCTAACAATGCCAGTGGGTGAATTAATCTTAAATAAATTCTTCATAGTGGAGTGAAGCACACAAGCGGATAAATTATGCAATACCACTGGCAGACACCATGTGAGAAGCACAGCAGAACCAGACGAGAACAGTTCCTGACTGAACATCACCTGATGATATCAAAAACAGGCAAAATGTCTCCTGATAACCCGTCACCTGGATCTATGTCACCTGCTTCTCACACATGTTCCTACATCAGTGATTCTCACCCGCTCATACTGCGCAGCCCTCTGGATCTGGCTGGAAAGCTCTTGGTTCAGACGACTCTTCTCCTGCAGGGCTTGGTGAAGCTCATTCTTCTACATATGGAAATGGAGAGAAGTACAAGCTTCATCTCGTCACACAGGAAGTCATTCTACTGCCAGTAGCTGCTTCATCCAGAACCTTCAGAAATTCCATTGTCAATAATTGCTTAAAAGAAATGAGAAGCTGGAGAAGCATCTCAAAAGCGCAGTAATTTCTGCCGGAGTTGGCTGACTCACCCGGGGTTTAGCATGAGCCTGTGGTCCAGGATGAAGGAGGAAACAGGCGTGGGGTTTGGGGGGGAGAAAGTAACAATATCCATGCCAACCACCAGCCCATAACCATCCTGTGCTGCATGAAAAATGGTCTACAAGTCATTTCCCAGTATCTGTGCTGGTCTATACACCTGTGTGTCGGTGGCCATTTGTACGCGTGTGTGTACCAGCGTCTGTCCCCTCTCTGCTCTGTTGTGAAGCAGGCATTGATGAGGCAGCCTAACAAACTAAGCCAATCACCTTGTTGGGATTCCTGACCGACAGCTAGAGCAGAGAGAGAGAAGGATGTGGGGCAGCCTTGGCACATTCTGTACACAGACTGAGATGGACGCGGGTGTGTCTGTGTGTTTTTAGGGATCGATCCCAGGCACGCAGGGGAGTGGCACCTGGTCCCAACTTCAAGGGCTCATCAGCTGGAAGAGACTTGAGGTTTCAATGACTATTTTTATTTTCATTGATTGACTTGAATTTTACATTGATTTTCACATCTTCTCCACTTGCACTGGTGCAAAGGGACATTTCTATGTAACCTGTCTGTCCCGCCTTACTGGTTTCATCTTCTTCTTGCACTAATCTAGGGCTGCTTTACTGTTATCTTTCATGAACTACTGACAGAAAATTACCATCATCTCTCCTTCATCACTGCTTTCTCAAATGTGCCTTGAGGTGCGATGTCTTCCGGAATGTGACACTACAGTCTGCTGACACAGCAGAGAGAATTCTCCCTCATCAGAGTGTGACTGCGCTGATCTATAGCCTCGCAGTCCTACAGATCTACAGTTCCACAGTCCTAAAGCTCAACAGCCTCACAGTCCAACAGATGTACAGTCTCACTGTACTACAGATCAACATGGTCACAGTCCAAATGATCTACATCCTCACAGTCCTCCAGATCTTCAGCTCCACAGTCATACAGATCTACATGGTCACAGTCCAAATGATCTACATCCTCACAGTCCTCCAGATCTTCAGCTCCACAGTCATACAGATCTACAGTAACACAGCGACAGCAGCAGGACAAAACATAAATACTACAAAACCCTTTAGAGTACAAAAAAGTGGATGTAGGCCCTTTAGCCATGTCTTCGCCTCAGCTGCTGAAATGCACCTCTTAGGGCAGCCCCCCCCCCCCCCGCAGACTCACCAGTGAGCGGCACTGCTGCCTTTCATGTCTGAGGGTTGCCACCTCCAGCCTGAGGCACCTGTTCTTTTCCTCTAGGAGGCGCCAGCGCTCCATGCTCTGGGGTGGCAGCACCCTGAGTTGCTGGGTTGGGAGGTCACTCCGTAGCTATGGGGCAAGGTCCATGAGGAAAGAAAGGAAGGAGAGAAACAGGGCAGAGAAAGAAGACAGGGGGAAGTATGGAAGAAAAAGAAGTGGGAACCGGACTCCAGAATCATTGATGTCACTGTACTTTTTATCATGCAGAAGATTATGCATCAGAAGGTGTGGCTGTTGCTCATGTTGGTCAAAGCCGTCTGTGAGGCCAATATGCAGGTTCTCCTGCACTTACATGTTCTTTCCATGTTTTATTGCTCATTTTTCTTCCCACATTGTAAAGTCACACAGTGCACAAGATCAGAGGAACCCATGTTGGTCTTGGTGTGTGACTCTGTGTTAGGTTGAAGAAACTGTTAGTAATCATTTGTTATCATTTCTGTATAATCAGCAATGAGTGTAAATATGTATATACATTATTTTGTTTTTCTTTACCTTCATACTTTAGATTATATTAGTTTACACGTATCCTGAGCACGTGTTTAAATAGTTGTCTACCTGAGGAAAACCAGAACTTCTTCTTACTCTCACAGTCTTTTCTTTGTTCTCACTCCAAGACCCCTGCCCCCCATTGACTATAAATAAAGGTGCCAAGGGGAACCACCCTTTGTAACACATTCCTTTGTAGCCTAGCATGCAGAGAGTGTGGTTACCCTTGTGCAAGTAAAACTCTAAGTGTGTTGTCTCGTAATTAATGGTGTGTACAGAGTTGGAGTGGAAAGCCTGTCGCTTTCTCCAACATATACTGTATTGTAGTTTGGTCCTGTGTGCAGAGTTGGAGTGGAAAGCCTGACGCTTTCTCCAACATATAATTTGGTCCTTCGAGCCGGATCCGAGGACACCTGACGACATCGCCAGCGCACCGAGAGGAGCGACACCGAAGTCTGTCGACAGCCACTCGGAGACGGGTGCAAGAAAGACCTGTGATGTGAATTCGTCATCAGGCCGGTGGTTAGAACTGCGCTCGACGTCTGGTGATGTCTGACGGACCTCGGTGGCGGAACACAGGCACACAGGACAGGTGAGACAACAAAGGTTATTCAGCGAAATAACCGGGTCAATTGACGTGGGTTAGGCTTAGCCGTAATTAAGCAGAAAAGGGGTTAGGCTTAGCCGTAATTAAGCAGAAAAGGGGTTAGGCTTAACCGTAATTAAGCGAAATATGAACATGCATGTATTGTGTGAATGACTGGACTAAGACTATTATAGAGGCTTAGAGTTGCTTTGGTCAGTCCATTTCTTATTTTGCCTGGTGGGAAAGAAGTACTGGTGATTGAAGGATCAAGGACGGGTTTCATCCCTGAAAACCGATACCGCTGCACGAACAGCGTGCAGTAGAAGGCCGTATTGGTGTCCTCCCATATATCTCATACCAGTGAATTTCCACCCAGGACCTGTGTAGTGCGGAGACGGGAAAGAAAAAAAAATGGGAAAGAATCAGAGTAAGAGGGAGATGAGAAGTTTATGGAAGGATATAAACCAGGTTCAGGACAAATAAGTAATCAGAGGTGGAGAAAAAAACATGGGTTTGAAGGGAAACTCCACACTCCAGATATCTTAAAATTACAAGGAAATTTAAGACTAGAAATGTTACAAACCTTGAAGAAAGGAAAATTGGAGAAAAGGAAAAAAGAATATAAGTATTCAGATAATTGGTTGGAACAAAGTAAGTTAAGAGATGTACGTAGAAAGCAGAAAAAGGATGATAGAAAGGATAAATTAACTGCAGCCGCTCTAGTCACTTTAGATGATGAGACGGTGGCCAAAATAAAACATAGAGAAAATAGACCACCAACACCACCACTATTGCCTGCCCCCATGCAACCCGTAGATAGAAGGGAAATAAAACAACCATCAGCTACGGGCACAATACCAAAGAAGCCATCAGCTCTTCCTTCTTCCCCCATTATAACTAGGAGTAGAGATCCTACGTTATACCCTGTGCGCGATCTAGCTACTGCTAAGGTTCGATGGCATCCGCGAAATGAAGGCATTGATATTGATAGTGAAGAGGAAGAAATAGAATTACAATGCCCCCTAGTGGAGGTGGCAAACCCTAATAGAGAGCCAGATGGAGGACCTGAAACAATGTTAGTCTATAGACCATGGACAGCTGAAGATAGAACGGCAGCATTAAAGGGAATACCTCCTGTTGATGAAGGGGTACCAGAATTTTGGACAGCAATATTGGAACTACAGAGCAGTTTCCACCTGAATGGTAGAGAAATGTTCCAATGTTTAAGACAGCTGTTCAATCATAAATGGGGAAGAGTAGCAGGAGACTTTACTGGTCATGGACCAGACAATCAACCACTTGCACATAATTCACAAGCTCTGCAACAGAGTATGCAGCAATTACATGGAAGGATAGAGACAGTGTTTATGAGACGAGCAGATTATGGTAGAATTGCACAATGCAAGCAAAAAGATGGAGAAGAGCCAGAGGATTTTATGGATAGGATGAGAGTGGTGTTTAGAGGGAATTCAGGAATTCCTCATAATGAGGAAAATGGAGGAGTTTATCAGCAACAGTTAAAACGTGCGTTCATCGCAGGGCTAAAACCTGAACTGAAGAGATACATAGATAAACATTGGGTACATCAGAATACTGGTTCAGTACAGCAAGCCCTAGAATATGCCCAACACGCCCATACAGCACAAAAACAGAAATCAGATGCAGTGTTTGCTGCTAATGATACTGTTGCAATAATACATATGAATCCTCCGGGGAGGGGAGGGTTCAGAGGAAGGTCACGAGGCCGAGGAAGGGGGAGAGGTGCTTTTAGGAGCAATCAGCGAAATTTATTACAGCAAGATAACACTTGCTGGACATGCGGAAAACTTGGGCACTTAGCTAGGCAATGTAGAACCAAGTTTATAAACAACCCAAATTCCACAGAGAATCAATGACAATTAGCCTGTGAACCATCAAAGGAGCCAGATAAGCTGCAAAAACAGGATGAGACAGAAGAGATAGATTTGCAAGCAGTTTGCCAACTGCTAGCACTAAAACAACTTGAAGAACTACCAAAACGAAGGCTTATTATAAATGGGAAAATATATGAGTGCCTATATGATACCGGAGCCTGTAGAACAGTGTTAACCACTAGCCCTCCAAGGGTCACCTTTTCTTCGTCCTCCATAAATATCCGAACTGCAGGAGGCCAAGCTGAAAGTCATCAATTGACAAATCCAGTTAGCATAAAAGATGAGGAAACAGAGTTAGAATGTCACGCCCAAGTGCTAATAAGCCCTTCATGTCCAGTCAATCTGTTAGGAAGGGATCTTATGATACAAATGGGTATTAGTGTGACTGCAACACCCACTGGCATGAAGGCTATAGTAGAAAAGCAAACTTTCGTGATACATGGCATGTCAGCTCCACAGTATTATTGGTCCCTAGATCTGGGGGGGACAGCACAGACACGTGAAATATTGAGAAAAACTAGAGAAAAGCAGTCCCCTAAACAAACCCAGTTCATGCCTGGCGATGCCTTACACGTCACTATGTGGTACAAAGGCACCCCAGGACCAGATTATGCCTATGACAAAACGTTTCATGCCCTTCAAGATACTTGTATCACCTTACAACATATATATGTTAACTCCACTACTGGCTTTTCTGCTGCTTCAGTCATCTTATCTAATAAACAACAGGCTGTGTTCAGAGGGGAAACACCACACGTATCTCTATCAAAACCACCTCAGATGCAGTGGAGGGATGTAGAGATGTTCTTACGAGATTCCATGCACAGTTACAATGACTACCAACCCGTACCTGGCTCCTTTTGGAGCTATGACAAAAAACACAATGTGTGGCGGTTTCCTTTGGGATGGAGAGTTCAAACCACTCTCACCACACACTTGCAGGACCCAACCTGACAAATTTTTCCAACCCTGGAGGAGGGATCATGTCCAGATCTAGATCACCTCCTGGAAGGGTTGTGGTCGTCCTCCCCCACTGATGTAGGACTGGTAAAGGGGTTTCCACCTTACAAAGTAATTGTGAAATCAGAACACCGTCCGGTAGTTAGACAATACCCGTTAAAACCTGAAGCAGAGAAAGGTATAGCCCCTGTAGTGCAGGATATGTTGGCATCAGGAATATTGCGAGAGGCTCCTGAGGCCACTTGCAATACTCCTATCTTCCCTGTCCAGAAGGGACATACAGGGAAATGGCGCATGGTGCAGGATTTAAGACCAGTAAATGAAATAGTACAACATGCTGCACCAGATGTGCCTAATCCACACCTTTTGTTAATTTCCTTGTCCCCTGACAAGAAGTATTTTTCAGTAGTGGATCTGAGTAATGCCTTTTTTTCAGTACCACTACATCCTGATTCACAACACTTATTTGGTTTCACTTATAAAGGACATAAATACACATACACTAGACTCCCTCAAGGGTTTTCAGAAAGTCCACATGTATATACAATGGCACTACGGTATTCAATGAGTTCCTGTAAAATACCATCCCATAGTCAAGTGCTACTGTATGTAGATGATATATTAATTGCTTCAGATACAAAACAGCATTGCAAAGAAGCCACACTGTTAGTGTTACAGCATTTGTATGATACAGGACATAAAGCATCAAAACAAAAATTACAGTATTGCAGAGAGGAAGTTATATATCTTGGACATAAACTCTCCCAACAAGGTCGATCGTTATTAGAAACTAGAAAACAGGCAATACAAGAGGCACCAAAGCCAAAGACTAAACAGCAAATGATGTCCTTCTTAGGACTTTGCAATTATTGCAGGGAATGGTTACCTGATTATGCTGCACTCGTTCAACATTTACAAACCCTGATTTATGGGAAGGACATGGCACTGAAAGATAAAATTCAGTGGACAAAAGAAGGAGAATTGGCATTCACAAACTTAAAAATGATGTTACAAACTAATGTGACACTTGCTCTGCCAGATTATCAACAACCATTTACCCTATGTGTTGATGCAAATCAAGGGTATATGAAGGCAGTATTAACACAGCCATTCGGCGCAAAAGAGAGGCCATTAGCGTTCTATTCTAAACGATTAGATGCAGTGGCAGCTGGTTTTCCGCAGTGTTTGCAGGCATGTGCAGCTGCTGCAGAAGCAGTGAAGTTATCAGCAGAATTAGTGTTGTGTCACCCACTCACTTTGAAGGTGCCACATTCAGTTTCTTTAGTTTTACTGCAGACGCCACTGCCATTCCTCACACATGTTAGACATCTGACCCTAGTCTCACTCCTGCTTTCACAGTCAAACATCACAATACAGCGATGTGGTCCTCTCAACCCTAGCACCCTTCTTCCGACAGCGGAAGATGGAGAGCCACATTCGTGCAAAGCAGTTGTGGAAGAACAAACCAAACCAAGAGCAGATATTTTACAGACCCCAATACCAGATTCAACAGTTGTTTTTGTAGATGGATCAGCATCAAAAAATGACATGGGGAAGAACAAGGTCGGATATGCTGTAGTTACATCTACTGAAGTGTTAGAGGCCGATGCACTTCCCCCTGCTTGTTCAGCACAAGCGGCTGAACTCTATGCTGTAATTAGGGCATGCGAGCTCTTCAAAAACAAGCCACTTACAATATACACTGATAGTCAATATGTGTTTGGAGCTGTTCATCACCATGCAAAAATAGAGGATTCAAGACATCGCAAGGAACATCTTTAACTCATACGAACCTATTACTCAGGTTGTTAGATGTTGTGCAATTACCATATTGCCTTGCGATATGCAAATGTAAGGCACACCAAACTGATGCTTCCGCAATAGCTAAAGGAAACAGTTTTGCGGACATGACGGCGAAAGGTGCTGCACAAAAACAACCTGCCTTAAATGTTACAGATGTCTTGTTGATAGATAGTGATGTACTATGTGATGCACAGACTCATGCACCTAAAACAGAAATACAGAGCTGGATTAAGAGAGGAGCAATACAGCAAGGAAAAACTTATTATATGAATGACAAGCCCATCCTACCAAAAAATTTATACAAGACAGCTGCCTTAGTGAGCCATGGAAACACCCATGTCTCAACAGGAGGGATGGTACATATTATTCAACAATACTTTTATACTATAAATTTTTCTGATTATGCAAAACAATTTTGTCGAGCGTGCTTAATTTGCTGTAAACACAATGCACAAGGCAACATAAGGCCAAAACGTGGCCAGTTTCCCGCAGCTGAGTATCCATTTAAAATTGTACATATGGATTTCATTGAATTATCTTGGTCACAAGGGAAGAAGTACTGTCTAGTCATTATAGACACCTTTTCTAAGTGGGTAGAAATATACCCTGTAAAACACTGTGATGCAATGACCGTTGCAAAATGTTTGGTAGGCCATTATTTCCCTACCTATGGCATACCTCATATTATAAGATCGGACAATGGGACTCATTTTGTGAATCAAACCATGTCCCTTTGCTCACAAGCACTCGGGTTTACGATAAAAAATCATTGCGCTTATCACCCCCAGAGCGCAGGCTTAGTGGAAAGGACCAACGGCACCATTAAAACAAGGCTCAGAAAGACAATGGAAGAGACAAAAAGACCGTGGCCAGAATGTTTGTCTCTAGTAAAATTATGGATGAGAATAACTCCCACTCCTGCAGGATTGACACCATTTGAAATAGTGTATGGTAGACCGTTTCCCTTAGCAACCGAAATGAGTGATATAGGGAAAGCAGACAGAGAAAATACGTTAGCCGATTGGATGCGTAAGCTATTATCATCACAACAAAAACATAACCCCAGTAGTCTGCCAGTAAATTCTGTTTCTGTTCAACAGGATAATCTGCAGCCAGGAGATTGGATCCTGGTCAAGGTCCTGTTGCGAAAGGAGTGGAGCACACCTCGGTGGGACGGACCTTATCAAGTCCTCCTCACAACACCAACAGCGGTGAAAATAGCAGAGCGACCTTCCTGGATACATAAGAGTCACTGTAAGCCCATCAAGCCCGTATCAGAGACCTCTGTACCTTCGGAGTAGCAGTGGAAGTCCGCTACAAAGGCGCAGCAATCAATAGGATACTGACGTCTCAACCCGGTGAAGAAAACAGCTGATCTGCACTCCATTTAGAATGGCTCTGATTGGGTGGGGATGTGGTAAGGTAACTCTCGGTGTAATTCTCTTTATGGGAATTGTTGGTCTGCTTCTGCACTCACCAGAGAAGGTGTTTCGCCCACCTAGATGGACACATGATGGTTCCCACCTGAGACCTATCTCCACAAATGAGACCCATCCTTTCCTACAAAATTACTGGTATCGTTATGTTTATGATTCAGCAAAGAAAGACAATTTAACTAACTGTTATGTCTGTACACATATGTCCCTGGATCCCCATGCCAGTCCCTCATGGTTGGACTGGTTTCTCACTGGGTCCTGGTGGCAGTTACTGCTAAAGTTCTCACTCCCCATTCTTGTTACATTATTATTTGTATGTTGTTGTTTCATTTGTATTATACCCTGCCTCCGTTCCATGATACAACATACTTTTAGTTCTGTTTTCCTGCTATACACTGCAGAAGAACGAATGGATTTACTAACCTTGTCTAGCCCTCTTAATAATGATGATGATGTGATCTGAATGACGGTTGTGCTGAAAGTGTTTTTGCAATTTGTACAATACTGATGCTTCTGATCATACTGTCATGATAAACAGGAGGGACTGTTAGGTTGAAGAAACTGTTAGTAATCATTTGTTATCATTTCTGTATAATCAGCAATGAGTGTAAATATGTATATACATTATTTTGTTTTTCTTTACCTTCATACTTTAGATTATATTAGTTTACACGTATCCTGAGCACGTGTTTAAATAGTTGTCTACCTGAGGAAAACCAGAACTTCTTCTTACTCTCACAGTCTTTTCTTTGTTCTCACTCCAAGACCCCTGCCCCCCATTGACTATAAATAAAGGTGCCAAGGGGAACCACCCTTTGTAACACATTCCTTTGTAGCCTAGCATGCAGAGAGTGTGGTTACCCTTGTGCAAGTAAAACTCTAAGTGTGTTGTCTCGTAATTAATGGTGTGTACAGAGTTGGAGTGGAAAGCCTGTCGCTTTCTCCAACATATACTGTATTGTAGTTTGGTCCTGTGTGCAGAGTTGGAGTGGAAAGCCTGACGCTTTCTCCAACACTCTGAATATTCTTTTGTAAAAAAAAAAATATATATTAATCAATTGGCAGCAACTGGGGTTAAGAGCCTTGCTCAGGCACTTAAAGGCAAAATCATTCTGGTAGCCATGGGATATGAACCAGCAAACTTCTGATATCAGGCATATCATGTGTTTATCTTCTATCTGGTTTTTATTTATATTTATCCTAGTACCCACTGCTGTTTTCTACTTGCAAGTTGCCATACAAAATTTCATTGTAGTCATGCAATGTCAATAAACTGCTATCTTATGTTATCTCTTACAGTGTCCCAACCCGGGAGATCTAAGTAGTACTGTTTACTTAACTGGTGAAACAGGAACAGGCGGAGGCAGGTTTTGACAGTAATACTGTTTGCTTAACAGATGTATTTGAGCCTAACTAATACGGAAGAGTCACCATGTCTTTTCTTCGTACACACACAATCTTCGGAACAATCTCCCATTTAACATCAGCTCGCCAGTTACTGTTTTCAGATCTGGATTGAAAACGCACTTGTACAGGCTGGCTTGCACAGCAGATTAACAAAAGTCTATTGTTTATCTCTGCTTTCTTATAGTTTGTCTGGTACTATTATTGTACAGTTTGGTCTTAGTCGGTAGTTTTTTTTTTCACTTTTTACCTGCAAATTTTGTACCACACTTTTATAAATTTCATTTGTTGTTAAATGTGCTTTATAAATGAAAAATTTACTTGCTTGCTTATTTGCTAATACTGTTTACATACTTTGCCATCCATGCTTAAGAATATCTCATGGTGTGTTTTTGTTGATATTCAATCTTAAAATTAAAATCTTTAGTCTGACACACTATCTGGACAAAATTATTGGAACACCTGGCCATTACACCTACAGGAACTTTAATGACATCACATTCTACATCCATAGGCATCAGTAAGGAGTTGGTCCCCACTTTGCAGCTATAACCACTCTTTTGGGAAGGTTTTCCACAGGATTCTGGAGTGTGTCTACAGGAATTTTGCCCATCTATTCAGAATTGTTGTTCCCACAAAGTTGGAAACATAGAATTATCCAAAATGTCTTGGTACGCTGAAGCATTAAACGCTCCCTTCACTGGAACTAAGAGGTCCAACCCCTGAAAACAGCCCCATACCATTATCCCTCCTCCACCAAACTTTACATTTGGCACAGTGCAGCCAGGCAGGTAATGTTCTCCTGGCATCCGCCAAGCCCAGACTCGTCCATCACACTGCTAGACAGAGAAGCATGATTTGCCTCTCCACAGAACACGTCTCCTCTGCTCCAGAGCCCAATGGTGGCATGCTTTACACCACTCCACCAGAGGCTTGACCTTGCGCTTGCTGATGTGAGGCTTGCATGCAGCTGCTCGGCCTTGGAAGCCCAATCCATGAAGCTCCCAGTGCACAGTTTTGTGATGGAGTTAATGCCAGAGGAAGTTTGGAACTCTGCAGCTTTTGAGTCAACAGAGTATTGGATTGGTGATTTTTACGCACTATGCGCCTCAGCGTTTTGCGACCCCGCTCTGTCACTTTCCACGCTCTGTCACTTTACACGCTCTGTCACATTATATGCTCTGTCACATTACATGCTCTGTCACATTACATGATCTGTCACTTTCCACGCTCTGTCACTTTCCATGCTCTGTCACTTTCCACGCTCTGTCACTTTACATGCTCTGTCACTTCATGGCTGAGTTTCTGTTGTTCCTAAATTATGCCACTTACAGTTGACAGTAGAATATCTAGCAGAGAAGATATTTCATAAACTTCAAAGGTGGCATCCTATGGCAGCACCATGCCTGAATTCACTTACTGTAAGCTCTTCAGAATGATCCATTCTTTCACAAATATTTGTAAACCTGACTGCATGGCTGGGTGCTTGAATTAATACACTTGCGGCAATGGGTCTGAATGAAACACTTGAATTCAGTGATTGATAAGTATGCCCCAATACTTTTGTCCATATGGTGTATCACTGCAAGCTCAGACACTCTGGTTCCAGCACATCTACCCATCTCATGCAGTTCATGAGCTGATGTGAGGAGCTCACCTTGTCCCTGACGCGTGGGTGACTTGCGCTCCTCCTAGAGATGAGTGACAGCTGTCTCTGGACCCACAGCAGCTCCGCCCGGGATCTCCTCAGGAGCTCCTCCACATCCCGTGACCTCTGACCTCCCATCACCTCCTGCAACTCACATGTGGGATCACGGATAAACAGGATGCGCGAATATGAGAGCGCAGAGCTCCCCTACTAAAGAGGAAATGACATAATTTCCTCTGTGTCATAGCATGACAGTAGCGCCCATGTATGTGACCATGGCGATCTGGCCTGCTGTGTTCCAGGCCCCAAAAAGTAAGCCGCCTGTGCAGGGATGTTAATCCCTTACTTCCGTTCACTTACATAACGGATTATACTGCAGTTTAACTGAAATGAAAGCACTGCACTTTGTCCTTTTTAAGTTGTTCAGTCAGATCAGAGTGTCAGGGAAGGGCCCCCACAACACTACATGGAAACCTTTCAGTAATAAACCTTCCAAACTGAGTAATGAAATTTATCTTTCATACGGGGTCAGTTTCTTCACATGCTGGATGAGTGCAAGTCACATTTCTCTCCTGTCTTTCTTCCAGCAGGTGGTTCTTAAGCTCCCAAACACACAAACATGCAGTCACAGTAGTGCAGTGCATAACCCTGCCTGCAGATGGCGGTCTCACACAGCATGTGTGGTCACGTACCTTTAGGGTGAGCCGGCCCAGGCAGGGGCTCGGGCTGCCAGCCTCCATCGGGGTCACGTCAGCGCCTCCCGGCCTTGTGTCTAGCTGTCTCAGACGGAAAAGATGTCAGAAAAGAAATCGAACTGCGATGTTTTTCTTCTCACCTCAGCAGCATCACAGAATGTGATACCAGAATGTGGCCGGAAGGTAAGAAACTTATGCAGATGAGAACAACGTTTTAACCTCACATTCATGTAGTACACACATTTATCCAAAGCAACATACATTTCTGAGAAAGGAAAGTCATCCAGGCCCTAGAGCAACTGGATTTAAGGGTCTTTCTCAGGGGCCCAACAGTGAAACCACATTGCTGTCCAGAGGTTTTGAACTGATGACCTTCTGATCACAGGTAGGGCACCTAAACCAGCTTCCGACTTGATACCCTGAGCATGTGCTTGCATGTCAAGGTTCTCATCTAAGGTCACATGTGGTGTGTAAAAGGCAAAAAACAGCAATGTTGCTCCTGCCGGTACTTTCGCCTGGTAGAACCGCCTGGCAGAACCGCCTGGCAGAACCGTCTGGCAGAACCATCAGTGAAAACCCCAAATGTTGATGTACCTGAGCCGATGTCATCTAATTAATGCAGTGATGCTGACTTCTGCTGGGGGTGTGGGCTGAAGGCAGAGTCTTGGGGGTGCAGGGTGGAGTCAGATCCTGGGGGCAGGTGTGGTGGAGTGAGATTCTAGAGGGTGGGGGCTCAGCTGTTTCTGCTCCTCCTCCAACGTGGGGCAGGTTCCTTCTACCGACACAGACAGAGTCTTTTTACTGAAGTGGTTAGCACCCCACCAGAAATGAAAAGGGTGTTTTCACAACAAATACGCGTGTGCTCACACGATAAGATGCGTGTGCTCACACGATAAGATGCGTGTGCACTCACATGTGTGAAAAAAAGACAAACACCAGCAAGCATAGGCAAGGAAAAACCAAGAAATCATTGCTTCACCTCGGCCTTGCAGTGAAATTATATTTACTCATCTAGAAGTACTATTAATAACTGCTTTATTAATACTGCAGTAATACTGCATCCATTCATCCATCAGTTTTCCAGACCCACTGCATGGTCCAGCCTCATAAATGCACAGTACACTTTACTGGACTGAACAATAACACTCCAACCTTATATTGTACATGCACAGTGCACTTTACTGGACTGAACAACAATACTCCAACCTTATACATGCACAGTACACTTTACTGGATTGAACAATAATACTCTAACCTTATAAATACACAGTACACTTTACTGGACTGAACAATAATACTCCAACCTTATAAATGCACAGTACACTTTACTGGACTGAACAATAATACTCCAACCTTATACATGGACGGTGCACTTTATTGGACACAGCAACACTTTGCTCATTCTCTATACTCTTGATGATTGTTCAGCTAAACTCAATACAGTAGTTAAAAATCTTGGTGTCAGTTCCATACAACCCCGGTCTTTGCTTCCCTCTTAAGGGGCTCATCCATCTGGCCTGCAGATTACCTTCCTACAAAGCTCTGTAGCTAAGTGTTTTCCGGCAAATATTTGGTATTCTGAATCACCCACAGTGATTAAGTCCACATTAAAACCATACTCGTTCAGTTTTGCTTACAGGGATATTAGCTCTGGGGAGTTACTCAGCCCTGCAATGGACTCCTATTGTACTGCATGGGGGGAGGGGGTGCCATCACTTATCTCACAAGGCTAAGAACAACTCAGGATGGGGTACCAACCCATCACATGGCACACTCACACACCACTCACTCACACACCATTCACTCACACACCATTCACTCACACACCATTCACTCATCCAGGCACTTTGCAAACTCCAATTAACCTGTTTTAACCTCCAATTAAGTCTGTTTTTGAACTTTGGGGTGAAACCGGGTTACCAGGAGGAAACTTCACAACAACACGAGGAGAACATGCAAGCTCCACACACATGGACTCCCTGGTGGCCACTGGAACCCAGGTCCCAGAGGTGTGAGGCAACAGTGCTAACAAGTGCACCACCAGGCTGCCCCCAATTATTATTATTATTATTATTAGTAGTAGTAGTCGTAGTAGTAGTAGTAGTAGTAGTGGTAGTAGTAGTAGTAGTAGTAGTATACTGTTTTCTCTCTAAACACATGTGTTTGCTTTGCTCTGCACCTCTGTGTCACACTCTATTGCTTCTTCTGTCTCTTCCAACCCTTCCCAGGTATCTTACCTGTGACATAAGTGGTCCTGAGAAGAAGAGGCCAAATCCACATGTTATGCTGATCTTCTCGATGCATCACCAATGCAATATCACCAATGATTTATCACCATGTATTCTGTCATTACCGGTTTCTAGGTCTCCTCCATGCCTGAAAACTCCATCTGGACCATGTGGACTGCCCATAACCCTTATGGAGTCCCTTTGACCTGTGAATAGTCCTTCCTCACCCTGTGGCTTCCTTCTGCCCAGTGAGGAGTCCTTCTTTCCCCTGTGGCTTCCCTCTGGTCAGTGAGGAGTCCTTCTTTCCCCTGTGGCTTCCCTCTGGTCAGTGAGGAGTCCTTCCTCTCCCTGTGGCTTCCTTCTGCCCAGTGAGGAGTCCTTCCTCGCCCTGTGGCTTCCCTCTGGCCAGTGAGGAGTCCTTCTTTCCCCTGTGGCTTCTCTCTGGCCAGTGAGGAGTCCTTCCTCACCCTGTGGCTTCCCTCTGGCCAGTGAGGAGTCCTTCCTCACCCTGTGGCTTCCCTCTGGTCAGTAATGAGTCCTTCCTGGCCCTGTGGCTTCCCTCTGGCCAGTGAGGAGTCCTTCCTCACCCTGTGGCTTCCCTCTGGTCAGTAATGAGTCCTTCCTGGCCCTGTGGCTTCCCTCTGGCCAGTGAGGAGTCCTTCCTTACCCTGTGGCTTCCCTCTGGTCAGTAATGAGTCCTTCCTGGCCCTGTGGCTTCCCTCTGGTCAGTGAGGAGTCCTTCCTCACCCTGTGGCTTCCCTCTGGCCAGTGAGGAGTCCTTCCTCGCCCTGTGGCTTCCCTCTGGCCAGTGAGGAGTCCTTCCTCTCCCTGTGGCTTCCTTCTGCCCAGTGAGGAGTCCTTCCTCACCCTGTGGCTTCTCTCTGGCCAGTGAGGAGTCCTTCCTCTCCCTGTGGCTTCCTTCTGCCCAGTGAGGAGTCCTTCCTCGCCCTGTGGCTTCCCTCTGGCCTGTGAGGATTCCCACCGCTGCACAGTACTCTATCGTCCCTCACTGCTCACCATGTCTTCTCAGAAGAGCCACCTGAGTAGGGCAAAAGAGTCCAAGTACCACCTCCACCAATGAAAATTGAACCCAGAGAGAAATGAGAAACAGATACATATAGACCACTAGCTTTGTGTACATGTATGTACTGAATTCTGATACTAACGTTGCACAGTATAAGGAGGAAACGCCTGTTTTCCCTCTCCCTCACTCTCTTCATATCTCTCCCCTTCTCTCTGTTCTCTGGTCCTCTCCTGCTCTCTCTGTATTTGCTGAGAACTTGCTGTGCTGCCATCTGGCACCATGTGGGTGGGGCACGGCTGAGGGACACAAACTCACATCCAGGTACCCCCCCCCCCCCCCCCCAGCGCTGGGACCCTGAAGGGCCACGGACATACAGCAGGTGCTGGCCCCCCACGCCGCCAGGCTATGAGCCAGAATGGAGCCAGAATAGGAGCTACATGAAACTGGGGCACTGGAGCCAGAATGGAGGCTGCATGAAACTGAGGTGCTATGAGGCAAAATAGAGCAAGAATGGAAGCTGCATGATTCTGAGGGACTATGAGCCAGAAAAGAGGCTACATGAAACTGGGGCTCAGTGTGTCAGAATGGATGCTGCATGAAAACGAAGAACTGACAGCCAGAATGCTGGCAGAATGAAACTGGTGCACTGGGAGCCAAAATGGAGGCAGAATGAAACTGCAGCACTGAGAGCCAGAATAGAGGCAGAATGAAACCGAGGCACTGAGATTCAGAATGAAGCCAGAATGGAAGCTGCATGAATATGAGGTACAATGAGCTAGAATAGAGGCTATATGAAACTGGTGCACTGGGAGCCAAAATGGAGGCTGCATAAAACTGGGGCACTAGGAGGTAGATTTAAAGCCAGATTAGATCAGCGGCACTTGGAGCCAGGAGGGACCTGATGGTGACGATGACCAAAATAGAATAAAGAGAAGAAGAAGCCAAAAATGAATCTTGAGAGAACCAAAATAGAAGCTGGAGTGAAAGACGCCCTCCCTGGAAATGGAAGCCCTAAGAATATCCCTGTGAACTGTGCCTGTGGATTTTCCTGCTGGCCCACTAGGTGAGGCAATCCCCTGAGTGCAGAACTGTATGTACGCACTGTCCCATGTGTCACCAGGAGTAATATCATCTCTGACAACAGTGTCCTACAGAGGCTCCACTGCGGCCAAGGATGGTTTATCATCGATCTCCCTAATCCAGCCTATTCCTGTGCGGTGGATCTGAGATCTCCCTAATCCAGCCTATTCCTGTGCGGTGGATCTGAGATCTCCCTAATCCAGCCTATTCCTGTGCGGTGGATCTGAGATCTCCCTAATCCAGCCTATTCCTGTGCGGTGGATCTGAGATCTCCCTAATCCAGCCTATTCCTGTGCGGTGGATCTGAGATCTCCCTAACCCAGCTTATTCCTATGCGGTGGATCTGAGATCTCCCTAACCCAGCCTATTCCTGTGCGGTGGATCTGAGATCTCCCTAAACCAGCCTATCCCGGCGTGGTGGATCTGAGATCTTCCTAAACCAGCCTATCCCGGCGCGGTGGATCTGAGATCTCCCTAATCCAGCCTATCCCGGTGCAGCGTATCTGATAAAATCATACACTTTGTTCTTTTTCCACCTGCCCTCATCATATTATGAATTTATCTTCTCCGCAGCATGCCCGCCTGCGCCATCTGCATGGCATGATTATTGAATGTCAGTGCCACTGTGGGACGTGCCCCACTGCTGTGATATAGCAGCTCTGAGAAACAGCGTAGTCCTTGCTCTAGGTGATAGCTATAGTGCGCTTAAGCACGGATTTCACACTTTGTTGGTGTGATTGACAAAGGGATGTCTGTCATAGCCTTTTAATTCTGGTAGTCTGCCGTTTGGATTCAGAAGAGGTTAGCGGGGCACTGTACCATTCTGGCACGTTCAGCCCCCCCACTTTCCTACTTATCCTGACGGATATTTCATGCCTGGCCGCTTCTGCAACCCCCCCTGTGTATGAACACCGTGAAGCTTGTTTTTCTGCACAATCCATCAATAATATCATATCTTCACCTTATGTTGGCGTGTTCTCTGCCTGGTTGGGCAGGAGGGCGGGGGGAGCTTATTAGCTTTCTGTACCCCCCCACCCCGAAGGCAGACCTTACTATTTCCTCTATGATTCCTTAAATTCATTTCATAACAGAGGTGGGAACAAGTCATTGACTTTCAAGTAACAAGTTAAATCTCAAGTCTTACCCCAATTTCCCCCCCGAAGTCAAGTCCCAAATCAAAAAAAGGCTAATCTTAAGTCAAGAAAGATTAGATTCACTTGTTACTTGAAAGTCAATGACTTGTTCCCACCTCTGGAAAATGGAGACAAACAGAAGATAAACAATAAAAGTATACCCCTAGCTCAAGATGGCGTGGCCAAGGTGAGACGCCTTCTGGAAGGCTCCGATCAGACTGTGCCCTTATCTCATCCTTTACCTTCTATTCTCTTATCATGCACAGCTGCTCGGAGTGACCAGGGTTACGTTTCATTACATGCTATATGTACACAAGTGTGTACATGACAAATAACCCTCTTGAATCTTGAATCTAAATATTTTTCACTAGGGTAAGAAATTAGATAAATCCCGCTATATATGTTTACCTTTATTGGGCTGCATTCTGCAATTCTGCATTCTTGTTGAATAAACCCCACAGATCCAGAAGTAGGGTTTACAGTACTATGAATACAAGCTGCTAAGAAACGTGTCTGTAACACATTGCTGGGAAAAAGGGAGAACAGTGTCAGTTAAAGATCATCACAGAGGAGCCTTTCGGTTATAAAAGGGAAATAGAGACATAAAAGTGAAAAGGCATCTTAGGCTTCTCATCTTAGGCATCTCATCTTAGGCATCTCATCTTAGGCTTCTCATCTTAGGCATCCCATCTCAGGCATCTCATGTCAAGCATCTCATCTCAAGCATCTCATCTTAGGCTTCTCATCTTAGGCATCTCATCTTAGGGTTCTCATCTTAGGCATCTCATCTTAGGCATCTCATCTTAGGCTTCTCATCTTAGGCATCTCATCTTAGGCATCTCATCTTAGGCTTCTCATCTTAGGCATCTCATCTTAGGCATCTCATCTTAGGCTTCTCATCTTAGGCATCTCATCTTAGGCATCTCATCTTAGGCTTCTCATCTTAGGCATCCCATCTCAGGCATCCCATCTCAAGCATCTCATCTCAAGCATCTCATCTTAGGCTTCTCATCTTAGGCTTCTCATCTTAGGCTTCTCATCTTAGGCATCTCATCTTAGGCTTCTCATCTTAGGCTTCTCATCTGGGGCATCTCATCTTAGGCATCTCATCTTAGGCATCTCAGAAGCCTTTAAATTCTCTCATGGTTGCTCATTGGACTAGTAAAGCACTCAAGAAACATCTGACAGATAGAATAACCGCTCAATCAATGTGTAATCAATGTGTAATCTAAATCCCGTGTTCTCTACTACCGAGTGCGGTTGCACATCTGTATCTGAATTTCCTGGCAAAAGCACCTCAGGGGAGGGGCTGTTTCTGCATTGTTCTGGTCAAATACACACCTGCACGGTGTTGTCCCAAATGAGTTGGCACATTGGATGTGTTTTCAGAAACAAATCTGACTTCGATATATCGGACTGAACAGACAGCCGTCATCTTATCAACTACTTTCTCTGCTGGTGTAATTTATTGGAAAAGCGAAATTTTCCCTAACTACAGATTGTGATTGACCGTAACCAGCAGTAGCTGTAACCATCACAAAGCCACAATTAGCATAACATTTTTCATGTTGGACATTTATTTGTGAATTTAAGTTTCACCCATATCAAAAAATCTATTTGTTGGTATCACTGTACATTCCAAACTGAGAAGGATGTAACCGAATGACACCTGACGAAGTTGCGGACCATTACGCCCTTTTGTATACATGTATACAGTGTTATACACATAACACTGAATGAATTCCTTCTGCTGGTATTTCCAGACCACAGAGTTACAGTTTGATCCCGGATTCCATCGATTCCCCTGCTGTGCACTTGCACTCTTCTACACTATATATTTTCATATATTTGATGATTAGTTGGTTTCTGATGTACATGGTTTCTCTCATTGGCTGCAGACTTCACCACCTGAACGATAAAACAGAAGAAATGATGAACACATGAAGTATGGAATGATGAAATGTCTGAGTCCTGGAGATACTTATAACAGACTCACCGTAAGAGTATCGTAGTCGGGTGACTTGTCTCGTACATCCAGCGTTGCGTAATTATCACTGTGAGAATCTGTAGCACAGTTCTGTGGGGATACAATGTTATATTCCTTTTTTAAATCAATATGAAGAAGTCATTCCCGTTTATACAATCAAACTGGCCAATCAGAATTGAAAATAAAAGAGGAAACAGTTTCTGCTGATCAGTTCTAGGATGGGAACAAACTATGCAGCTACATCCAAGCTTTAAACACTACACAACATGTCGCTCCAGGTGAGGTTTATGGCCTTTTATTTAACTGATCTATCTGTAGGCCAGTGACATGTCATTTTGTATATGTTAGGGATGCTAAAGTCATGGAGATTAGTGATGTGCAATGAACAAAGTAGTTCCTTTGTGCTTGTTTTAGTCTTTGAATGAACGTACTGATAGGATGACATTAAAGAATGAATCTCTTTTGACACGTGCGCTGTGTTCCACATGGTACATTTTGCGATGGTCAGCACCTCTGATCGTAATTTCACTTCATTCACTCTCTTCGGGAAATAGCTTGGTCCACTAACTGATTTAACAAAGCATTTTGCCCCAAATGATCTGAAGTACTGCATTGGAAATTATGCATTTATACGTAGTGGAAAATTCTGTGCTTAAATATCTACCGATAAGTACAGAGTTGGTTCTGACTGGTTCTGTTTGGCCGCACACAGAGACAGTAACTGTGAAGCTTCTTTCTTATTGCATAGAGTGATCGACACGAGGCAGAAGAATAAAGGCGCCGCGCAGGAAAATAACTGCGGCCACTTGTTTGCGGGCACGGAGTCCCGGCTTATTCGATGCATCAATAACCTAATAAAAAACTATACTGCCTGTTTACTTTGCCTGTTTTTTCACCACAAGTATCATTGCAGGCTCTTTCACTGAACGATACGCCAGTACAGTACGTTGAACTAGTTTACCAATAGAATCAATTAGTTCGCTGAACAAACGAACTGCCGACATACACAGCATATTGAATCTCAGTTCGCTGACCGGAGCACGCATTAGAGCGCCATCTTCTGGAATTAGTTAGTATTTTTTCATAGCGACATATAAACCTATAATTATAATATGAACGATACAACTTTTTTAGGCTAGATTTTAACGCCAACATACGCTAACAGTTCTGTATCAAATACAGGCACATACAGCTGTCATAAACAACCTACCCCAGCCTATGTAGGTTATAGGCTCTCTCGATTATAGTAAAAACCATTCAGTCTACAGTTATTCAGTTACTCAAATTCCTTCAATGAGCTTTACAGCGTGACAACGAATGTTTCATAGTTGAATCGTGAACTCGTTTTATTTTGAAGTTCATAGTCATCTCTTGTGGAGTGTAGTAATTCTGACAGTGAAGTTTGTGCTTTTCTGTAGATTTCGCAGGATAACCATGAAAAGCGTGCACATTTGCCGTAAAAACTTTTACTGTGAAATTACATAGTAAAACTGTCAAACAAGTTAACATTTTTTTCTGGGCTGTACAACCAGAATTGATTTTCTGGTTGTCCCGTAGAGTGGCTAGAATGGAACGAAATGAGAGGTGGATATTGTTTCGCGTTAGACTGACTATATGCTTCAGACAAAAACCGACAAAATTAATGTTGTTCTGGCAACAGGGTGACTGCACCTTAAGCCGAATTGCACAATCAATCGCCAATGCTTCCTCCCTAACCCCACCCACTTGGCACAATCTACTGAGGGCTTATAAAACTAATCTAAACATATAATTACAACTAAATTAGCAAGCTCAGTAAAAAAACAAAAAAAAAAACAAAAAACAAATCGAAATAAAAATGGTAAAAAAGTAATTAAACTAAACAGAAATTAAACTAAAAAGGAAACAAAATTGAAAGAAAGTTCATTCATTTATTAAAAATGCAGATAAAATTACCCTGGCTCTTCCCCCTTGGTTATCTTCCACGCTCTGTAAGGTAGTCTTCCTCCTAAAACATATTAGTCAGTCCTTGAGCAGTACTATAGTACACTGACTAGATGAACATATGTGCCGCATCCAAGGAGGTAAAAAACAGCCTTTTCAACTATTAGATAATATGACTTAGTCCTCGGGAACAGTGTGATATGTGTGACACTTTGGTAGATTTTCGTTAAATAATTTTTAAAAGAAATAAAAATGTATCCTATATCTACATAATACATGACCTGGGTCAAAATAAATATATATTATATACGTATATAAATATTAGGGCTGTCGCTCGGTTAAAAAATTTAACTAACTAATCACACATTTCGCAATAAATTAATTGCGATTAATCAGGATTTAAAACTTTCTCCCTAGGCTGCGCGATGACATCGTTAATCACATTAATTTATTTAAACGCGTTTTTTTTTTTATTAATAACAGCGATTAATGTGTTCATTTCCACAGCCTTAATAAATATATAAAGAGGTAAAATGTAACTTCGCATTTGTAAATCATAAATACCTTTACATAGAATGAAATATAAAACACTCACTTCATCATGCAGATGATAATTACAAGAGTAATAGCTGAAATTGCCATGGATATCCCAACAACAATGTATATAAATATTGGATTTGATTTAGCTGTAAAAGAGGGAAACAGCAAAAAAAAAAGAGTTTAGTCTGTTTTCTTAATTATGCAGTAATGCGACTCCGCCTGAAGGCCCAATAACTGCCTGAGAAATGGTTCATCTGCGGTCAGTGCATGAACAGCTTGGTAATGTGTGTATCCCCTGCTCAGCAGTAAAGGGGAAATGCATGCAGCACTGAATTACCATCGTTTATTAATCCAAATAGAAAATATAATATTCTGTTCTTATACAAACCAAGCCTGCAGTTGGCAGTTGGTGACTCACTGTACATTCCAGTGGCCTCACACATTCGGGGTTGTGAGTATGATCCTGACCTTTGCTCTATGTGTATAGAATTTGCATGTTTAATGGTTGTTCCTCCAAAAAACATACAGCTAAGTGAATTGGGATGAACTGAACCGTCCACAGAGTGTAATGGTTGGAGCAGTTTGTGCCCCGACATGGACTGGCATCCAGTCCAAGGTGTCTCCTGTCCTGTTGCACGTGTTTTCTGTGAAAGGCTGACTGTCACTCTTTTTGCAGTTTGTTGGATAACAGATGGATGTGGGGGGAATTACTGATTATAGAGGTACACTGTTATGAAACCTGATAAGTTGCATTGTTGTAATTTTCTAAATAATTTGAATATTAAAGGCACTAACACAGACAGCTTAGAAGCAACACAGTAAGAGTATAAGAATAAGTGGATAAGTTTTACGCATTCCTCTGTTAGTACAAAACAGTGACGTCAGAATGAAACCACCTAGGTTTGGTACTCTTGTTGTATACTCACAAAATCAGTCTAAATACTCACAGTGAACACCCAGTAGGATGACATCAGACTCTGTCTCCCTGTATCCTTTCAAAGCACAGGAGTATTTTCCAAAGTGATGATAGGAGGCAGGATCAAACTGAAGTGTGGACTGTGTCTCTGACAGCAGCTGTTTGTCCTTAAACCAAGTGAATTCTGATTGGCTGTGAGAGCATTTCCCTGTGTCACATGTCAGATTCACAGAGTCTCCTTCTCTTAATGTACCATTTACTCCAGATGATGTCATCACCAACTTGAGTTCTAAAAGTTACAGCATATATTTCAGATTTCTGCAGCAGTTACAAGGTATTTCAATTTTAAGGTTTTTTTAATGTCTTGCCACACATTCGAGCCTCAGACTCTCCCTGACTACTTTTTCTCTACTAGATGAGGTCACAATCATCTTTAAATATAAAGTTAAACAAAGTCATGCGTAATCATATCACTCTTTTGTATCATTTTATGGAATCACATGGAATCACAGTCTTTACCATAATCTAATTTTGTAAATACAGTGGTATCTTGGTACACGAACTTAATTTATTTACAGAAGGCTAGTCAAGTTGCATTTTGGTTGAGGGCCAAGTAGAATTTCCCCATAAGAAATAATGTAAATTTATTTAATCCGTTCCAGACACCAAATGATTACCTATTTAAACTTATCTGTCTACCTACCTAATAATAAAAAGCATTGACAATTAATATAAAACAAATACACACGTGAAAAGTCACACATACAAAGGCAACAAACATGAAATAAATGACAATCCCACACCACCTTCACGTCTCCCTATAATTTCCTTTTCAAGTTCAATAGTTCTTTGGTTTGCTACCGTTCACGTCTCACTTGCACAGGGGCCATGATTACTGTATCACTAAATGTATTGCAGATAAAGCACAAAAAATCCACAATGAACACAGGAACACAGCTTTCGCATGTCGAACTCGGTCGAGAGGCACCGCGACACTGAGAGCCACTCACAGGCATCAGCACCTCAGCAGGTCCATTCGCCCTTGTGTAAGCCCATCAGAGATGCATCGATCCGTACACGTTTTAGTGGATCTTGGTTTGTCGTGTTCCGTGTTTTTGGTTAAGTTGTGGGTAGATTTTTTTCAAAGTTCGTATTGGTAGAGTTGAATGCGTCTCGACCTATTCAAGTTTTAGCAGGAACTGTCGAATTCCAAGATTTAGGTTGAGGTGCAAGTTAAAAAAATGCAACAGACCCGTTCAATGTGCGAGTTTGTCGAGTTTAGAGGTGTTCGTGTTCCGAGATTCCACTGTATTACATTCTTTCTACATAGAAGAACCAATTATTACAACAGACTACTTTTTCCCAACCCAGTCCTTGGGGTCTCCCAGAAAGCCCATATTTTTGCTCTCTTCCGGCTCCCAGCACACCTGCACCAGGTATTCTTGATTGGCTGGTAGTTGGATGGGAGCAAAAATGTGGACAGCTGGGGGTCCCTGAGGACTGGGTTGGGAAATACTGCAGTAGACCAATAAACCTTTAAAGCAGGAGTTATTACAATCCCTCTCTGTATAGAGGTTGGCATGTTCTCTCCCCTATAACCCTGCTCAAGATAAATGGCTAGGGGAATAGATGGATGGATGGATGCATGGATGGATGGATGCAAGGACAATGGATGGAGGGATGGATGGATAGACAAAAACTTTCTTACAAAGACTTACCACCAACTTGAAGAGTCACTCCAGGCTGTCCAGTCCAACTTCCGGCTTGCATATCCGTTGTGAATCTGAATCTATACACTCCAGCATCAGTGCCTGTAATTGTCTTTATCTTTAATGTACAGTTTCTCTCTTTGTTCCCCAGGTACTCTGCCCTGTCTTTGTACTCAGCTTTTATTTCAGTCTTACCAGTATGATATACATAAGGTGGCTGACCAAGACATTCAGAATTATGACACCACATGACATCCTCCACGCTGTATTCTGATGGATAATCATATGTGCAGAGAATGACCAAAGCAGATCCTCCCACAGCACAGATTGGACTCACTGGATAATTTACACTCCAGTCACCTCTCAGGACTCCTGAAAAACAATAATAATCAATGGCAACATGACATAAAAGGACCTAAAATGTTTCACTTTTTTATTCCTGGGATGGATGGATGGATGGATGGATGGATGGATGGAGAGCTTTTTATGATGAAACATCAATAATAATCAACATGACATAAAAGGAAAATGTTTTTAATTCATAAAGAGTAATACTAAAGGTTTGCATGTTCTCTCCCTGCGTAACCCTGCTCAGGATTTGTAGCTGGGGGGATGGATGGATGAAGAGCTTTTTAGAAAGACTTACCACACTGACACCCCACGCCACGGTGACTGACACAGAAACCTGACACACTGACACCCCACACCACGGTGACTGACACAGTAACCTGACGCACTGACACCCCACGCCACGGTGACTGACACAGAAACCTGACACACTGACACCCCACGCCACGGTGACTGACACGGTAACCTGACGCACTGACACCCCACGCCACGGTGACTGACACAGAAACCTGACACACTGACACCCCACGCCACGGTGACTGACACAGAAACCTGACACACTGACACCCCACGCCACGGTGACTGACACAGTAACCTGACACACTGACACCCCACGCCATGGTGACTGACAGAGTAACCTGACACACTGACACCCCACGCCACGGTGACTGATACAGTAACCTGACACACTGACACCCGACACCATGGTGACTGATACAGAAATCTAACACACTGACACCCCACGCCATGGAGACTGACACAGTAACCTGACACACTGACACCCCACGCGATGGTGACTGATATAGAAATCTAACACACTGACACCCCACGCCATGTTAACTGACACAGTAACATGAAGAGAGGTTGAGAAATGGGCCAATCTGCCGGTTATGTACAGCATTTTTGAACCAGGGACCTCTCTATAGCCCTCAGCTATAGACAGTAACCTGTCTCCTTTTTTGGATAGTATATAACATACTTGCACCATCTATCTTTATCCCTCTGTGTGATCCCACTTCAAATAGGAGTCCCTCAAACTAGCCATTAAAAGACTCAGGAACTCCCTACTGGAATTAAGTTGTAATTATATTGAGGGTAAGTTTAGCAGCTCAATAGATTTCAAACAAAAATGCTACCAAATACTGAATGACTGATGTTCTTACCGGGTAAGACGACCAGAACCAGTCCCCAGAAGTTCAGGGGATCTCCACCTCCCATCTCTACTGCTCTCGCTGCTCTGAGCTCCTTCTCACTTACTGTCTTCTCACAGTTTGCAGAAGTACCACTGAAGTGGTTTTAGAAAGGAAACCGACACCCTGCCTTTCTTCTGTCATGGCTTATTAATTACCACATATTACCACATCGTGTTTATCCATCTTAAATGTAATAAAAACACTTTGGTGTTTCATGCACAGCTGAATTCAAAATCATGAGTTGAAAAATATGAAGAGCTTCCACTACAACTGCAGCTCCAGAGTCCTTACAGAAATTATTTCACAGCACAGGATGTCATCTTTGGGTAGACATTTGGATTATTTGAGTGAGCAATTACAAAAATGTTTTCAATGGATAGATAGATCATTTCCCTGGGAAGGCAATGGCCCCACCAGCCCACCTGTAGACAGGTCCCTGTATCACAATCACTCAGTAGATAAGATTTTAGGCTCAGTTCCTCCCAGGACTTTGCTGTTCACACAGTCACAGAAACAAATAGTGAGATTCAGCCCAGGCCACTAATCCAGGACTTACCCCAATGAGCCCTTAACCAATGACACCCGAGCGGCCTTCTCCAGTAAGGGCTGGTTCATTATTACTGCGGACCAGTGTTATTATACTTATCATATCATATTATGATCGTGTGTGTGTCCTGAGACAGACTTGCATCCCATTCGTGACTTATACCCTGTATAAGCTGGGTAGTAATTTGTGGAAAGCAGACGGATGGACATAGGTCACAATTTTAACTTTACTAAAAAGAAACGTATGACTTTACCTTCCGCTTTTTTGCTTATTGCGTAACAACTGTAATTTTACCTTCATCACTACTTCCCCTTTTTGCTTATTGCGTAACAGCTGTAATTTTACCTTCATCACTATTAACTGTAAAGAAGAAGAAAAGACTGTAGAAGAAAGGGGTTTGAAGAATGTGGTGTCAGTGGACAGGAAGTAGCTCTGAATTATATTTATCAGAATAACAGTTAATCAGTGGGTACAACTTACAATGTATTGCTATTTATGTCGATCAGCTATAACATTAAACCACCTGCCTAAAAAGCTGCAGGTCTCCCTCCTGCCGCCAAAACAGCTCTGACCCGCTGAGGCATGGACCCTACAAGAGCTCTGAAGGTGTCCTGTGGTATCTGGCACCAAGAAGTTAGCAGCAGATCCTTTAAGTCCTCAGAATTGTCGGGTGGGGTCTCCATGGATTGCATTTGTTTTTCCAGTACATCTCACTGATGCTCATTTGGATTGAGATATGGGGAATTTTGAGGCCGAGTCAACACCTTGAGCTCTTTATGTTCCTCAAACCACTCCGGAATAATTTATTTAAAGAGCAGTATAGAATGGCTGAATGGAATGGATTTGTAATGCAAATTTACACAAGCTAATACTAATTCCGCTAGAGTTTGATGTTTACATAATTTGGTGATTCTCTCAGACGTACTAGCGGAAATTAGCACAGAGTGAATCATGGTGTAGACAATGACAAAAGCCCAATCTAACCAGTACATTTGCCATTCAAAAGGTAACACCGAGACCCATGAAAGTGGCAAAGGAAAGAGATGGCTTCCATTTGCATCCTCGGGTCCCCTTGCCTGGCGCCTACTCCCCATTGGTCCATGATTATGATTTGGTCAGTACAAGAGCAGACTCAAGACAATTCCTGGTGGACTGCCCTGCTTCTAGGCTAGTGACAAGGGTCAGGGGATGCCATAATTTAATATTACTGCTATAGCTTTCTCAGAGGTCCTGAAACTGTGTGCTGCCTCCCAGGCTGATCTGGAAACAAACATCATACACTGGTATCCCCCCTCCAGTCAACACAATTTACTACTGCCCCCCCACAGCTAGTCTGGGGTGACATTCTCAGACGCACAATCAACACACCCCCAGCATGTCTGTTTCATCACACCCAGGCGTTCGGGGTTTTAATCACAGAGAGTTACATTTCATTTATTTAGCAGAGGTTTTTATCCAAAGTGACATACATTTTTACACCCTGTGGGTGTTAAAGGCCTTGCTTAGGCATCCAACAGTAACATCACTCTGCCAACTCAGGGATTTGAGCCAACAACCTTCCAACTGCAGACACAGCATGCCAACCCACTGAGCTACACGCCATACAAACACTTACACCTTGCGCTTCTTGATGTTCACATTTGTAAGCATGTCTCCAGGAAATGTGCTTATATACATTTTAGAAAACGTAGAACTGAATTTTGTTATGATGCATAAGCCTGAGTCTAACTTTCATTTGTCTTCATCAGCCACTGGGCTGCTTCTCACACACTCTGCTCTCCAGCCATTACACTGGCATGACATTAGCTGATCTGCAGGAGAGACACCCAGTTCCCTTGGCTGGGGTTCGTGCTCCTTGGCTTCTGGGGGGGGGGGGGCTCCCACGTACTGAATCAGGGGGAAATGGTCACTGAGCTGGAACACAGAAGTGTGTGATGCTATATGTGTATTTTACTTATTTAGCAGAAGCCTTTATCTCAACAACATACATTGTTGGGTAGGAAAGCAGAGTCAGCCAGCCAATGGGAGTTAAGGGCCTTGCCAGCCAATGGGAGTTCAAGTCAAGTCAAGTCAAGTAGGTTTTATTGTCATTTCAACCATACACACAGTATATAGAGAAATGAGATAACGTTTCTCCAGGACCATGGTGCAACACAGAGCAGGACAAAGACAGAGCAACATCATAAGTGCAGACAGGACAGCATAGCAGACATTGACAAGACAGACAAGACAACATACAGTGCCAGTTAACAGTGGTAACATTCTGTATACAGTATTTGTTACTGTATGGTAGCAACGAAGGTTGTTTGTGCAAAATGCTGTACAAAAATGCCGTGGTATAATAAATAACAATAAATATTATATACAGATGTACAGATGTGTATGTGTGTGTGTGGGGGGGGGGGGGGGGGGGATTGTGTTCAGGGTTAAGGGCCTTGCCAGCCAATGGGAGTTAAGGGCCTTGCCAATGGACCCTTCACTGTGCCAACCATGAGATTTGAACTGGGCACCTTTCGATCATAGGTATGGTGCCCTAACCCAGTGTTTCCCAACCCAGTCCTCGGGGAACCCTGGACAGTCCACATTTTTGCTCCCAGCCAATCAGGAACACCGAATACCTGGTACAGGTGCGCTGGGAGGTGAGAGGCTCCCCGCCTTTGGAACTTACTCCCTACTGCCATTCGTTTATCGACCTCTGTTTCAGATTTTAAAACCAAGCTAAAAACCTTTCTTTTTGCTAAGGTATTAAAACCTCCCAATGCATAATGTGTTATGTGTTTTTTGTGTACTTTCTCTGATGGTGTCTTTGAGTTCATGTAAAAATGCTATATAAATAAAATATATTGTTATTATTATTATTATTATTATTATTAATAATAATAATAATAATAATAATAAAAACGTGGACTCTCCGGGGTTTCCCAAGGACTGGGTTGGGAAACACTGCCCTAACCCACTGAGCCACACACTGCATGGTTCACCTGTAGGAGTCTGTTACAGTTTCCATTCCACTTCTGCAGTGGCCAATGGCCTCACTGTGGGTCCTATAGTGGACTGATGCTGGCAGACCCCTATCCACTGTTCAGTGGGCTCACATACATGTAGTAACTCCAGATTCAGCATAACAAAATAGCTCATCCGTCTTCCACTTCCGGCTGATCAGTCCCAGTCACTCCCAGTCTCTGCAGCTGCACGTTACTCAAAAATCACTATTGAAACTTTCAATATTATTACCTTTGGTAAGGAGCTTAAATTGGATATTGGAGCTGATGTTGTAGCTGCCTGGAGTGATGAATTACCAGTGGAGGGGAAAAGGTCAGTGTTGATTCTGGCATTTCATCTTACCTCCGTCAGTGGCAGAGAAAGACGTCTTTGGTGGACACAGGCTCTGACCATAAAGGGAGGGCAGAGTACGATATGGGCATCCCTTTAATTACCTTAAAAAAGTAACCGAATACTAAAAAACCAAAGTGAATTTTGCTGACCATCATTTGAACTTGGATCTAATACTGGTGCGTCATACACAAGAACTTTTAAAAGGACATAAAACATTGGTAAGAACAGTGATGCCAATAAAGGTACATAAAAATATTTTACTGTTAACTATGACATTATTTTGACTGACATTTCCAACATTTTACAGATGATTACAGGTGGATGTTATTACTATCAATCACCCTATGAAAAGGAACTAGACAACATACTGATCCTTAACGTCCACGCCATCTGGTGGTAGACATGAGTATTTCCACCTGGGCCAGAGTGAGTGGTGAGAAGAACTGGGTCTCTGATCAGTGGGTGTCACAGTGAAGGGCTTCTGGAATGGGCAGCTTCTGGTTCTTGAAGGGGTCGGAGGAATTGTCTGGGTCGGGCTTAGGTGAAAATCCACTGCCACGGATTTTAGAGAAGGTCTTCAGGCCTGACATACACACTCAGCGTAATTAATTACCTGTTAATTACCTGTGCTGTTAATTACCTGGTGACAGTGGATGGTTTTTCCTGTCAATGCCCTCTGCTGTCCATCTCTGCTGCCCTTGCTGTCCTTGGCATTAGCTAAAGCCGCATGTGACTCTCGGGTCTGTAGCTGCCTGCCCTTTCAAATTCTGCATTGTCTTTAAGTTACTCTGCCTTAGGTGTGTGTCTTTAGTTTGAGGGGCTGAGCATATTTCAGCACCCCAATTTTAGGAAGTAAGACTAAACGTCACGCATATGCTCAGGTCAACACAAAACATAATAATAAAAAATAAGCACTTAATATCAGAGGAATTTTGTAACGTTCCAGTCCACCTGTATTGACCTGAGATTTCATTTTACATATGTTACAAAAATATAATTTCTCGCCTGAATGCTGTTTTATGACTTGTTTGCGTTGCCGGGGAAGTCAGGCTCATATTCTCAGTTGTTAGATATTTACATTGCCAGACGTACACTCCTGACTTAATCACACGCCTCGCTGAAGGAAGAGTGCTTATCTCAGGGATTACCAGGATTACCAGACTCAGCTTCCATCCAAGGTAAATACCACACTACTTCACTTCACTGCTTCCTTACCAATGCATTTTTTTAAACCAGAAAACTAGTTTTACTGGACTCAGATCAGACAAAACATAAACTTCTCCAAACCTGACCATGCCACCTATACTGAGGGTCATGGATGAAAAGAACCAGATCGACATTTGCTGGAGAAGGGCTCAAGTGTAGATGGTTCCTGAAGCTGAGAAGGAACAAGAATAAAAACATGGTCCTAAAAAGAGCAAAACCAAACAAACAGATCGCAAAAACTAACTACAAAACACCAAAGCTACACTAGGGAAACCTGTCCATTATGCTCTGAACACAAAGCCTGCTGTCCAGAATACTCTGAGCACAAAGTGGTTGCCCACTATACTCTGAATCTGCTGTCCAGTATGCTCTGAGCACAAAGCCCGGTGCCCACTATACTCTGAATCTGCTGTCCAGGATACTCAGAGCACAAAGCCTGTTGCCCACTATACTCTGAATCTGCTGTCCAGGATATTCAGAGCACAAAGCCTGCTGTCCATTATGCCCTGAGTACAAAGTCTGTTACCCACTGTACTCTGAGCCTGGGACTTGCGTTGTGAGCGAGGTCCTCAGGTGTATGGTCTATAGATGGAGGTTGATAATTCAAGCTATGTTGGAGGCACAGTGCTCCTTTAAAAGGCTTCCCATGCCATTGGTCTGGTAAAGCCATCACACTCTATTAACACTATTAACACTATTAGCTGCCAAATGGGAGCAAGGCTACTTTCTCAAAGAGCAGCAGGCTGGCGATTGGAAGAAGACTCGGCATCGGCATTGGCTTGTCATCTTCCTTGCTCTCCAGTTATTTCCCAAATCTTATGATTGGGACAATGTGACTTGGCGCTTCCCCATCTCTGGCACTTAACCACCTCTCTATTTGACTATCCCTGCCGGCCCCTGGAGGATGGGCTCCCCCTTTGAGTCTGGTCCCTCCCAAGGTTTCTTCCTTCTAGGGAGTTTTTCCTTGCCACTGTCGCCTATGGCTTACTCACTGGGGGCTTTGGGTGAGGATGCTGTAAAGTGCTTTGAGACAATGTAATGTTGTGATAATGCGCTATATAAAAATAAATTTGTTGTTGTTGTTGTTCAAATTCAAAACCCTTTCCCTCAGATTAACCTGTGGATAACACATGCCTCCGGTAAGAATAAGAAGGAGATGTAGCAGTGTAGACATATGAGGGCTTTAAGGAGGGGGGTGTGTGTCAACACAGACCTGCACCCTCAATAGGCTTTAGGTCTGTGAATGACCAACACAGATCTGCACCCTCAATAGGCGTTAGGTCTGTGAATGACCAACACAGATCTGCGCTCTCAATAGGCTTTAGGTCTGTGAATGACCAACACAGTTGCTTTATGGCTGCATGGTTTCTTTCATAAAGTGCAGGCCCCAGAACACACGGAGTAGGTGACAATGGTTAGTTTTAGGATGAACGCCTTTATTAAAAAAAGTTATCAAAATAAAAGACCTTAGGGGGTGGCACTACAGTCAGTTACAAGCTGCAAAAATGCAACTTAGACAAGATGCAAAGATGCAATGAAGGTATGCAAGGAACCCGAGTTACAAGGCAAATCCAACAGACGTAACTACAGTAGTTTGCTTGAATGTTTCTCAATGTTACCCAAGTCACACATGCGTTGGGATTTCCGCTCTGAGGTTGTGCGGAATTTTGTGATTTTGTTAACGAATAAACATACACACACCCATTTAATTTAAATATATATTTTATTTATATATTTATTTACATATTATTGTTGGTCACGGGAGTTCAATACAGTCTTCGTCAAATCACTCGAGCTGTCCGTCGTTCACGGCCCACTGTATCGGTAGCACATTCAAAACAACAAAATAAAGAAAGTCGAAATAAAAAACACTATAAACATTAAAAGTGATCAGATTATTCAACATTTAAAAATTAAAACTGGCATTACTTCTCGTACTGTAACTACCGTTTTTTAAAATAATAATAATAATAATGTTTCTTGGCGAATGTGCGTTTGCCAGGCGGCAGGTACCTTTACCAACTCCGCCATGTTAGTACTGTGGCCGCCGGAGAGTCAATGCGTAGAGATGTTTGTCGTCAAACTTTGGTTTCTGTCCAGTTGTGCGCGGATTAAACTTTGATAAATCCGGAGCTGCATCACAGAGACGACAAAAACAAGTAGTATTACTTTAAATTTCGGTGTTTAAGATGTACCGGCGTGGCGGAGGGAAGAAGGAGCAGAGCAGGCCGGCCCAGGAGGAGGACGGCGCCGGCGGCCGGTACGCCGAGCTGCTGGTCTTCGGCTATGCCTCCAAGTTGTTCCGGGACGACGAGAGGGCCATCTACCACGAACAGGGCAAACATCTAATCCCGTGGATGGGGGACAAGAACATCATGATTGATAGGTCGGTCTAACAAGCCCAGACGGGCGAGCCACTGCCTAACTAGCTTTCGTGTCTTCCAGAGACAGGGGGACCCGCGAATGTTTCTGTGCTGGAAGAAACGGTGTCAGATGCGAACAGCGACGTGACGGAGGAGAAATACGAAATGTTTTTCTTATTAATGTAATTTTCTGAACTCATTGTATTGACATGTCATTTTAAGGGGGGAGAAATGTCGTGTATCATGAGCCTTACGAGCTACCGTAATCACAGTCAGCAGTGCATTATGGGAAATTCAGTATGACGGAATGGTATGAGCGCGTGTAAGATGGCAGCAAACGCCGCCGTCAAGTTATGTATATGGTTCTAATAAAGTGCGGTAGACGAACCCCAGACTCAGTTTTCATCATTATTAGTGCAATAGATGTATCATAAAAGCCAAACTAAAGGTTGCCGCTTAGTTAACCGTGTACGGCTTTGGCCCCTGAAACCGAAGATGCGCTGCCATCAGTTTGAAGCATAGAGCCGGATGGTTTCCGGCACGTCCAGATGCACCGGCCGCCAGCCCGCTTCTGGGCCCTGGTCCCTTTATTAGACCCTGAGCCGTTAGAAAAGGTTCCAACCAAGCCCAGATAATGGGGCCCGTGCATCTTGACCTGATACGAATTTGCTCTGGCAGTTGGGGAAGTACTTGCTTTGCCCCACACCCCTGCAAACAGTCAGGCCGATGTATGATTGGGGGGAGACGTTAACCTCCTCCCCTTTACTCCCCTGGAGAAGCAGGGCCTCACTGGCCTGCGACACACTGTTACTCTGGCTGAGATATAAACTAGAGCAAATTCAATCACGGCTGTGATAAAACTGTACATTAAGGTGGTTCATGTGTAGTTCAGTGCCCACTGGAATTTAACCAGCGTAGTAGGGGGTCTCTTCCCTTCACCTGTCCCTAGTGCTTAAGAAAAATGAAAATGTAGGGAATCCAGTGTCCTACATTAGTAAAGAATGTATATAAAAAGTCATCGTGACTTTATGGGACAGAGCTTTTTCAGGGCCCTGTGTGAGCCACCTTAATCTGCATGGTCCTGTTTCCCTGTTTCCAATGTGTATGTGTGTGTCTCTCTATCACATAATCCAGACCTTATTTCCTCAGCAAGTAAGGCTAGGGGCCCATGCGGCCCTGCTGGCCGGCCCCGGTCAAGAAGAACTCTGGATCTGAGAGGGCGGGATAGCGGATCGTCCGTTTGGTTCTTGCGGATAGGTATTTATGTGCTCGGGCTCTGTGTGGATGTACTGTTCATTCATGGCAGGATGTAAACAGGGCACAGTTGGGATGCTTGGTTGAACCAAGTAAGGTAAGAGGCGAGTTGAATATACATATTTTTCGATGCAGGGCTGTTGATTTTAAGGAAATGATTCCTGCTAATTAAGCCTTAGAAAGTCTTACATTCCTGACTTTAAAGTTCATGAGTTCTCCTAGTTACTTATCTGCCTTATTTCCCTTTAGCTACAGTTTTTAAGTCTTGGTTTGAAACCAGCTTACAATTGCAGTAGTGCATTTGCTAGGGTCCCATGTGTCCTTAGGGGTGTGTTCTGTGGAGCGCGTAGCTCCCTGCCTCTGCTCCCTAACGCCGGCTCTCTGTCCCGTAGGTACGACGGGCGCGGTCACTTGCATGACCTGTCGGAGTACGACGCCGGCTCGTGGAACCACGCATACCGGCTGTCGGAGGAGGAGGCGCGCATCGAGGCCCTGTGTGACGAGGAGCGTTACCTGGCCCTGCACACCGATCTGCTGGAGGAGGAGGCGCGCCAAGGTAGGTGTCCCTTAAGTATCCCCCCCCCCCTACTGGCCTGCCTGGCCCATCATACGGCTCCCGTAGTAGCTTTGAACCAATAAGTGTCGCTGTTGTAGACTACAGGAAGTGCCCCTAGCTTCTCGTCCTCAATCGCAGTGTGGGGTTGTGGGTCGTGCTGTAGTCATGACTAGAGTAACATGACCACCAGCATGATTCCAGGCAGACAAGGGGGATGCAAGGATGATAACCCAACAGCAGTCTGGACAGAGGACTGATTGAGGCCGGTCGCCATGGTGACAATGATGCGGGTACATCTCTTTCAGAGGAGGAGTACAAGCGGCTAAGCGAGGCCCTGGCCGACGAGGGCAGCTACAACGCCGTGTCCTTCTGCTACAGTGCCGACTACTACGACCCCTCTCAGCCCACGGAGGAGGAAGAGGCTGCCAGGGAGTCAGGTGAGTGGGCCACTAGGGGTTGTCTGCCCTGCTTTGCCCGGGCTGGCCCAGGGTCCATGATGCTGGAGGACAGACGCGGCTCACAGATCTGTCTATATGTGTCACAGGCTAGCAGACCTAAGGGGGGCAGTTACATTACTGCCTCTGTGGGTAACAGTTTCAGACTCTTCTACCCCCTTTCCTATATTACAGTGGAGCCTGAGCCCCAGGACAGTGAAGAGCCCTTTGTGGCCCCCCCAGGCCTGGTGATACCTCCTGATGTTGAGCTGGTCAGTCTACGTCCGCAGTGTGGGAACAGGGTCACTCTAGGGGGGTGGGGTGTCTGTCTTTCTGTACACCGTGTCTTCCCCGGCTTGCCTGGTGTGTGACGGCATATCAGCCTGTAAACATAGCCTCATATTGGGATGGTCAGTCTACGTCTGCAGTGTGGGAACAGGGTCACTCTGAGGGGGTGGGGTGTCTGTCTTTCTGTACACCGTGTCTTCCCCGGCTTCCCTGGTGTGTGACGGCATATCAGCCTGTAAACATAGCCTCATGTTGGGATGGTCGCAGTTAAGTTGGGGCTGTTGCTGATGCTGGTTCTGAGAACCATCTGTGCTGAGTTGGGACTCTGAGCTGCAGTCTGCTTGAGGATTGTACAACCTAGGGGGTGAGATTTTTGGCAAGAATGTAGGTCATGTGACCTAGGTTTGGGCTATATGGCCAAAATGTATCACGATAGTTTTGGTTGGAATCTCAATCACATAAATCACAGTTGTTTTTGTTGTTGTTTACAAACTGGCCAAATTGGAATGTATGTTCCGATGATGACCATTCATCTTCTTAACCTGCAGTTCTACCCTTACAAGAAACACTGCTTGTAGTGTTATCATGACAAACATGATAAGCAGTGTCACTGGTAATGTTTCTCCATGGTACCCGGCCACATCAGAATTGCAAAAACCATAAATCATCTAATCCAACGCTTCGGTGACTTGCCCAGGACTCCCGATTCCCAGCCCCATCCCCCATGTACGCATAACGGAATTCAGCTGTTTAATGGCACTGACGGGTTATTTAGTAGACGCTCTTATAAAGCTTACGTAGGTGTTTTCCAAGGAAAGAAACCGATGAGGTAGCTAAACGGAGCCCTGCAATGCTTAGCTCTTTTGACGAACTCTGTTAGTAGATAAATACTGTTTGGCTTTATAGTTAATTTTCAGTTCCTAATTATAGCAAACACTTGAAATATCATTGTACAATACATACGTATATATACAATACGTTCACAAAAAAATAAAATAAAACTGATAGCAAAGGCAGGCCAGGCTACTCTGAGAGCATAAATGACATGTATCTATGTCCACCCTCATATTATTGGATGTGTCTGTCAAACCTAAATGTTGTCTTTTAAAATGTATTTGCATTGCAGTCGTGCTGTGGTGATATTTAAGTTCTGCTTTGCAATGCTGACAGGCAACTGCTCTTTCATTCACTTTTAATGTGAAGATTCTTTTGCTCCCATTTCCTTTGGACCCTCATTCGCTTTGCTCTGTTTTCCTTCCACCGTATTGCCAAGTAATCGAAAGGAGAATCTTAATTGATGCTTTTTAATAATCAAACAATTGTGTTTAATCGAATAATCGTGGCGACTCTCGTCCGACAATATGTAAAGTTTATTTGCGTGTTTATCAGGTTTTGCTAACTAGTTAGAAAAGAACAATTAAGTTTATAGTTCACAATGTAGTCACTAATTTGACATCCACTAAGACTGATATTTGACAAAGAAGTGATATAACACGCTTGGAGGCTGCACCCGAAAGTCAAAGCAGACAGCGGTGAGATGTTATGCAGGCTGAACCTGCTTGTTTTTCATCTGCCTGTTTTTATTGTGGTACTGTTGCGCAATGCCTCTGCATGTTTGGGGGCTGCGATTGGCGCTCGGTGGTTTGTGCTGTCGTTAAGTAGTGCTGTGTTATGATGGCTCTTAAACGTGTATCATGAATACACTGCAGACAGCCTCCTGCAGTGCGGGGGGCGCCCTTATAATCCTGTGTGCCCCCCCCCCCCCCCCCCCCCACAGCCTGCCACCACCAAGATGCACGCCATCATTGAGAGGACTGCCAGCTTTGTTTGCAAGCAGGGCGCACAATTTGAGATCATGCTGAAGGCTAAGCAGTCGCTCAACTCGCAGTTTGACTTCCTGCGCTTCGATCACTACCTGAACCCATACTACAGGCACATCCTGCGCAGCATGAAGGAGGGTGGCTATGCAGTGGCCACTGGGACCGAGCCCAAGCAGACCAACGGTGAGCACCTCCTCTTTCCACGTCTGTCTCTTTAGCCCACCTGGGCTGTGCACCAAAGAACTGCATTTCCCATGATGCCCCACTCTTTTAGCTTTTCCAGCTCTCCACAAATGCATTATCAGTTTTACTGAAGGCTGAAAACAGGCTGTCGCCCCTGCAGGATGGCCAGACTGAATGTTCCAGATGGGACACAGATGCTGCTTTTTAGCCCTCACTCTTAATCGTCCCTGATGGTTGTTTTTATTGGTATGAATTAATTTTGCTTCATCCTGTTGTAGATGCTGAGTCCGACACGTCGGGGTCGGATGATGACGGAGATGGGAGCTACCTGCATCCCAGCCTCTTTGCTTCTAAGAAGAGCTCACGTTTGGAGGAGCTCATGAAGGTGGGCAGCTCACACAGAAGTGTACCTGTCTCTGCATGTGCGTCTGTGTCTGTGACCATCTGGGTTTCACAGTCCTGCAGTCTTCTCGCCTGGTTTTCCCCAGATTTGTTGTCACACCACCTGTGCCCCTACAGGTCTTCCACTCCTCACCTTGGTTTTTAAGTTGGGTCAGACTCTCTGGGGCATCTAGGAGTTAAGGCCCTTGCTGGTTGACATCAGTCTGCTGATCCTGGGATTGGAAACACTGACCATGTGATCACAGGCTCACCTTCTTAACCTGCTGAGCCACACTCTGCTCTCTGGGGGGTTTCCAAACATGGGAAATCTTGATAAATTCTCTGGGTGTCAGAGTAATCTAGCAGGGGGGGCTTTATGGCTTCTCGAATGATAGGTCAGGTCTAAGAGGGAGCCCCTGACACCTGTACTGACCCACACCTGGACCTCACAGCCTCTGCAGGTCATGGATCCAGACCATCCTCTGGCAGCGCTGGTCCGGAAAGCCCAGCAGGACCAGAACGGGGCCGGAGAAGGGTCCAGGCTTGGCACCGAGAGGGTGGAACCAACTGCTGTGCCCACGGAGTACACCACAGATCGTGAGTGCTGGCTGCCTGCCCTAAGCCTTGTGTGTTAAAGGCTTGTCGCTCCTTACAGCTCCTGTAAAAGACACACAAAGTTGCGGAATAAACGCTTTGTGTTTCTTATCCGATGTACTATCTTTTAAATACTGATACGTTAGGTTGGGGTTTGCTGAGTGGGCTTTACTGCTGAACAGCTGTAAACTAGTATAGCAGGAAACTGGCATGTGGGTGGAGGTGCAGATGTGAAGGGGGTATTGTGGGTGAAGGGGGAATCCAGGACATAGCAGGCAGCAGTGGTGGTAGCCAGAGTCGCAGCAATGGTGGGTGGTAGGGACAGTAGTGTGAGTGAGGCATACTACCGGGTATGGCTGGCAGTAGTGTGAGTAGAGGATGAGCCCGGGCACTGCGGTCAGTAGTGTGGGTGGAGGAGGAGCCCGAGCACTGCGGTCAGTAGTGTGGGTGGAGGAGGAGCCCGAGCACTGCGGTCAGTAGTGTGGGTGGAGGAGGAGCCCGAGCACTGCGGTCAGTAGTGTGGGTGGAGGAGGAGCCCGGGCATGGGGATCGGTAGTGTGGGTGGAGGAGGAGCCCGGGCATGGGGATCGGTAGTGTGGGTGGAGGAGGAGCCCGGGCATGGGGATCGGTAGTGTGGGTGGAGGAGGAGCCCGGGCATGGGGATCGGTAGTGTGGGTGGAGGAGGAGCCCGGGCATGGGGATCGGTAGTGTGGGTGGAGGAGGAGCCCGGGCATGGGGATCGGTAGTGTGGGTGGAGGAGGAGCCCGGGCATGGGGATCGGTAGTGTGGGTGGAGGAGGAGCCCGGGCATGGGGATCGGTAGTGTGGGTGGAGGAGGAGCCCGGGCATGGGGATCGGTAGTGTGGGTGGAGGAGGAGCCCGGGCATGGGGATCGGTAGTGTGGGTGGAGGAGGAGCCCGGGCATGGGGATCGGTAGTGTGGGTGGAGGAGGAGCCCGGGCACAGCGGTCGATAGTTTGAGTGGAGGATGAGCCCGGGCACAGCGGTCAGTAGTGTGGGTGGAGGAGGAGCCCGGGCACAGCGGTCAGTAGTGTGGGTGGAGGAGGAGCCCGGGCACAGGGGTCAGTAGTGTGGGTGGAGGAGGAGCCCGGGCACAGGGGTCGGTAGTGTGGGTGGAGGATGAGCCCGGGCACTGCGGTCGGTAGTGTGGGTGGAGGAGGAGCCCGGGCATGGGGGTCGGTAGTGTGAGTGGTGGAGGAGAAGTTCAGGCATGGGGGTCGGTAGTTTGAGTGGAGGAGGAGCCCGGGCATGGGGGTCGGTAGTTTGAGTGGAGGATGAGCCCGGGCACTGCGGTCAGTAGTGTGGGTGGAGGAGGAGCCCGGGCACGGGGGTCGGTAGTGTGGGTGGAGGATGAGCCCGGGCACTGCGGTCGGTAGTGTGGGTGGAGGATGAGCCCGGGCACTGCGGTCGGTAGTGTGGGTGGACGATGACCCCGGGCACTGCGGTCGGTAGTGTGGGTGGAGGATGAGCCCGGGCACTGCGGTCGGTAGTGTGGGTGGAGGAGGAGCCCGAGCACTACGGTCAGTAGTGTGGGTGGAGGAGGAGCCCGGGCACTGCGGTCGGTAGTGTGGGTGGAGGATGAGCCCGGGCACTGCGGTCGGTAGTGTGGGTGGAGGATGAGCCCGGGCACTGCGGTCGGTAGTGTGGGTGGAGGAGGAGCCCGAGCATGGGGGTCGGTAGTGTGGGTGGAGTTGATCTGTGTGACTTTGATATTGTTTCCTCCCCAGCCAACATTGCAATGTATTATGGGTACTGTCTGCTGCCCGATGGCTCGTACTGCTTGGCTCCACCCCCGCCTGGGATAGAAGCCACCTCCTACTACAGCTCGCCCCCTGTTGGAAGGCTCCCACCAGTTACCTCCTCCGCCTCCACCACCACAATGCCTCCACCCCCTGGCACCACACCTCCGCCGACCGCTGACCCCGTGGCCACACCAGCCCCCGCCTCACGCCTGACATCGCTTCCTGCTGCAGTAGTTGCTCCGGCAGCCAGGTGTGTTGAGAGTTGCCTCTGTTCCCGTGCCATGTGATTGGTAGGACTTTGTAGGATGTTCTGCTTCAGGGCATCTGATGAGGAGCGATAGGAGCCGTGGGACTTGCCTTGGAGCAAGGAAGAAGATTTTTATAATGAAACAAGGATGTTAATCAGGCTGGCAGGAAATTCGTTATCATCGTTATTCAGTAGGGTAATTAGTGCTTCAGTATCACCAGAAAAGGCAGAAATGATCTGCATGCAGTTAGAGCAGCTGTAGAAGGTTTATAGTAACTGAGAGCTATGGTGACGTCCCCCGTCTCTCTGGGTGTGTGTGTGTGACAGCACTCGAGCCCCTACCCCCGTGCCTGCCATCATCCCACCCCCCCCAGATGTCCAGCCCGTCATCGACAAACTGGCAGAGTACGTAGCGAGGAATGGCGTGAAGTTTGAGGCCAGTGTCCGGGCCAAGAACGATCCCCGGTGAGTGACTCATTCTGTAAACAAGCTCATCAGTGTCTTCCTGCACTGGGGTCCTGTGCTGCCTGCTTGGTCCAGCTCTATAATAACGTGGTATTTCTGACATCTGACCTCAAATGTGCCTCATCCTTCCAGCACTGGTCTCCTGTTCGCAAACATCGCTCCTAAGCTCTGTCTGGTGTCTCGCCCAGGTTTGATTTCCTGCAGTCCTGGCACCAGTACAACACCTACTACGAGTTTAAGAAGCATTACTACATGCAGAAGGAGGGCGTCTGTCTGCTAGAGGTAGGCACCGATAGGGGAGTGCCGCGCTGATCCCATCAGCTTTGAGGGTGGAGCTGTATCACACTGACCCCCCCCTATTCTGAAGATGAGGCTAGACCACAGTGATCCCCCCCCATGTCGGCGGGTCCGCATCCCACTGATCCCACCCTATGGCAGTGGTGCTGTATAGCAGAGTGCAGTTTATTGGGTCTTACAGTGCTGGCTTGAGCAGAGCTGCGTGTTCTAGCTCTGCTTCCACGTTGGACTTGCTTCGGCTTGCAGCTGGCACCGTGCGCTGCCCCAGTTCTCGCCGTGCTGCCCACAGACCCGTTCCTCTCTATAGCTCCCACTTTGCCTGCTATAACTACTTGTTTTGTTGCACAGGGACTATAAATGTCCGGTTGCCAGGGTGACGCCAGCCTGTGGACAGCCCCTCGCTGAGGCTGTTTTTATGGTTTCGCTCAACAGAAGCAGTTCTAGGGCTTCCAGCTGGACGTCCTGCCCGTTCATTACTAGCGAATGTGTGTGGCGTCCCTGCTGGGTCACCGCAGCCCTCAATGTGGGGAGGGGGTTTCCCTCGTTTCTGGAACGTTCCGGCCTTAAGAGCTGTCTATGGCAGAATGTTTAATGGGTCCAAAGGATCCCTGCTGCCTGCGATTAGGGAGAAGCTGGTCTCTCTATTCTTTCCTCCTTCCCTCAGGGATCTGGAAGTGCGCTGGGCAGCACAAGCAGGGTCCCCACCTCAGATGGTCTGGTGCCGGAAGGTGGAGCCAGTGGCTCCTCCAAGGAGGGCAAACTAAGCAAAGGTAGGAGGTGGGGTCCGGCCTGGATGTTTGGGAGGGAGGTGTTTTCGAGTGTTCAGTACACTGTCAGACTGATTGTAGAGCTGACCTACAGAGATCATTCACAGTCACTGGCTCACACCACCTGCCCCCCACCCCCTCCCTGTTCTCCCAGCATCCTTTGCTCCAATATGTTTCGCCATTAAAGCCAAGGAGAATGACCTGCTGCCCCTTGAGAAGAACAGGGTGAGGCTGGACGATGACTCCGATGAGGAGCAGGGCCGGGAGGCGGCCCCAGAGCCTCTGCCTGTGGGAGGGCCCAGCCCACTCCCCAGGGAGCCTCCCCCAGCCCCCTCCCTGGAGGAGAAGAAGCCCACACTTTCACTTGAGGAGTTGGAGGCCAAGCAAGGTAAGGTCTCCTGGCCTCTTGCCTCACACCGATTGAGGTCCGATCACAGCGAGACCCTAATGCAGATTTACAGACTCTGTCTTAAGGATTTAGTGGGGGGTGGGCAACCTGCGGTTGCTGGCTAACTGACCTAGGTTCTGTGGGTATCTGTCCCTCTTATGTGCGTAGGGGTCCCTGTGCCATCAGCACTCTGAATCAGGGAATGTGCTGCCCCCCTGTGGTTAGGGGAGAAAGTGTCTGCACTCCCTCAGACCTCATGGCAGAGCATTTTCCCTTGCTGGGTGGTGCTGTCTACCATACCTCTCTGATGTCTGCTCCCCTCCCCCCCCCACCACCAGCCAAGCAGAAACTGGAGGCCCGTCTGGCAGCGGCAGCGAGGGAGAAGCTAGCCCAGGCCTCCAAGGAATCCAAGGAGAAGCAGCTGCAGGCCGAGCGCAAGAGGAAGGCTGCCCTCTTTCTGCAGACACTGAGGGTGCCACAGGCTACCGACGACCCCCCTGCTCAGCCCGAGGTCCGTACCCCGACCGGCGTCACTCAGCCTTCCTGTGTGGTCGGGGTCAGAGGTTACGACCTCTGGGGTGAGCGGCAGCATGTGACAGGCACCTGTGCCGATGTTGGGGGCACAGTCCTGATCTGATATTGTGACTGGAGATGCAAGCATCAGTGTGATGTGTCCATCTGGGTCGATATTGCAGGACGCTATTTAGATTTTAGTCAATATTCAGAATTAGCAGAATGGTGTATTGGTTATTGGTATCAGCCAAAATTTCCACATTATTTGACCGTTCCTTGTTCTCTTGCTGGTGTTTGTAACACTTGACTCTGACCCCTGCAAGTGCCTGGGACACCTGGAGGAGTGATCAGTGTTCCTGTTTCCTGCCATCAGCAGGAAGTGATGTCATATTGTTCCGAAACAGGGCCGCAGGACCTTGGCCACTCACGCTGCATTTCTTTTGGCCCGAACCTCTCACTTCCGAGGCTGTTTCTGTGCTGTGACGAGGCCATTTTGTTTGGTGGGGGTGGGGGTGGGGGTGGGGGTGGGGGAGTCTGAATGGCCCCTTCGGTGCCTCCGTCCTACTTCCTGCCCAGGGAAGATGCCTATTTGTCTAAAAATACCCCTGGAGCTGCCTCACTTTCTAGAGACATTTCAGACCCAGAAATGTCAGCGAAGGCCCAGCGGCTGATTGGCTAGGAGCCGTCGTTGCTTGACTACCTTTTTTTGGGCTGAAATTTACGTTTGTGCCAGTCGGGTAACTGCAATGACTTCTGTGACTTCTTAGGTGTCCTTGCCAGGTTTAAAATGTTCAGTTTCAGTGTTGCTCCTCCTCAGCACCCACACAGCCTGGGATACTGTACTGTACTACCTACCTGCTCCATTGAGGATTGAGTCTCCTATGTCACTGTGAGTGTGGAGGGTGTTAGGAAACCCAACGTGGGTGTGTGAGACCTCTTTCTGGAAAGTTCTTCACTTTAGCATTATGGTTAAGCCCACTGAATCATCCCTTTACTTTGCAGGGCTCAAGAAGGTACACAACTGAAATGCAGACCAGGCACTGCTCTCCTGTTCAGGGCGTGATGATGCCTGTGGAATGTGGCCAGCTCCGATGCTGGCCCCCAGGCCGCAGTGCAGGCCATGCTTCATATGTTTGGCCGGTCCCTGAGGAGAGTAAATTAGAAGCAGATTAGCCATCAGTGCAGTGCACTTCTTTACGATGGTTGAGGGAAATCCCAGATGTTGGCTGAAACACGGAGATCACATTGCATACCGCATGACACTCAGTGAAGTATCAGCTCCCCTTAATACCCCAGAGGGTCTGTGAGAGGCTCCCCTTAATGCCCCAGCGTCACTGCAGAGGGTCTGTCATATCGCTTAATGCCCCGGCGTCACCGCGGCGGGTCTGTGGCTCCCCTTAATGCCCCAGCGTCACTGCAGAGGGTCTGTCATATCGCTTAATGCCCCAGCGTCACTGCAGAGGGTCTGTCATATTGCTTAATGCCCCCGCGTCACCGCGGAGGGTCTGTGGCTCCCCTTAATGCCCCGGCGTCACTGCGAAGGGTCTGTGGCTCCCCTTAATGCTCCGGCGTCACCGTGGTGGGTCTGTGGCTCCCCTTAATGCCCCAGTGTCACTGCAGAGGGTCTGTCATATCGCTTAATGCCCCGGCATAACCGCGGCGGGTCTGTGGCTCCCCTTAATACCCCGGCATCACCGCGAAGGGTCTGTGGCTCTCCTTAATGCCCCGGCGTCACCGTGGAGGGTCTGTGGCTCCCCTTAATGCCCCGGCGTCACCGTGGAGGGTCTGTGGCTCCCCTTAATGCCCCAGCGTCACTGCAGAGGGTCTGTCATATCGCTTAATGCCCCAGCGTCACTGCAGAGGGTCTGTCATATTGCTTAATGCCCCGGCGTCACCGCGGAGGGTCTGTGGCTCCCCTTAATGCCCCAGTGTCACTGCAGAGGGTCTGTCATATCGCTTAATGCCCCGGCATAACCGCGGCGGGTCTGTGGCTCCCCTCAATGCCCCGGCGTCACCGCGAAGGGTCTGTGGCTCCCCTCAATGCCCCGGCGTCACCGCGGAGGGTCTGTGGCTCCCCTTAATGCCCCGGCGTCACCGCGGCGGGTCTGTGGCTCCCCTTAATGCCCCGCTGTCACCGCGGAGGGTCTGTGGCTCCCCTTAATGCCCCGGCGTCACCGCGGCGGGTCTGTGGCTCCCCTTAATGCCCCGGCATCACCGCGGCGGGTCTGTGGCTCCCTTTAATGCCCCGGCGTCACAGCGGAGGGTCTGTGGCTCCCCTCAATGCCCTGCAATTATTGCAGAGGGTCTGTAGGCCTTTGATTTGCTGCTTTGTACAGGTCCTGTGATTCTGAGCCCTTTGCTTGTGCATTAGTCCTCGTTGTGACATTTACACACATGTGGTTCATATGCTGACAGGCTGGCTCGAGGTCACAGTTCCATGCAGAGTGCTTCTCGGGGTAGTCATCTTATCTGGTACATTCTACCTCTTGTGAATTCCTTCAGGTCCTTTTGCAAGCGAAGCTCATTATGGCTCTGCCTGGCACTAGTCAGCAAACTGCCCGATTCACTATTCACTGTTACCACGGTGCTTGTAGCATCATTGGAGGGCCAGCGTTTTACCAGTGGGGCCTGCCGTAGTGTGTAGCCCCATCTCAGTAGCAGAGGATGCTAGGAACTCACATTGAGTCAAGGATGTGGTGAATCTAGGGCTCCACAATGAAGCACCCAGCAACCACACAGCACAGGGAGGGCCAGTGACTCTGCAGGAGGAAGCGGGTCGTGTATAAATACCCAACGAGGACAGCGTGTTCTGCTTTCTGGCAGCCCCATTCGTCAGCACCGTGTCCCTTTAGAACAGCGGCTAGAGCAAGAGGAACGTGCGACTCGCCCACGGTGGCGACCCGCCGGGCGGCGCTTGTCCTGCCGTGGCGACCCGCCGGGCCGCGCTTGTCCTGCCGTGGCGACCCGCCGGGCCGCGCTTGTCCTGCCGTGGCGACCCGCCGGGCGGCGCTTGGAACTTAAGCTGTGTTTGGTTCCATTAATCACACTCCTCTCCGCCCTTTTTATCTCCTCCTCGACAGCCTGAGGTGCTCTCCTGCCTGCCCCCGCCCAGCCCGCCGCCCATGTCTCGATTCCTCCCCTACCCTATCGACCCCAGGCCTGTGGAGATACCCTCTCTGCCCCCACCGCCGCCGCCTCCTTACCCCTCCGCATCACCTTCACCCTTGTCCACGTCCTCGTCTCACCGTGACCATGACCGGGAGAGGCGGAAGAAGAAGCACAAGAGGAGATCACGCTCCCGGTCGCGCTCACGCTCGCCCCCTAGGGCCAAGAACAAGCATAGTCTGCCCAGTGCATACCGCTCTGTCAGGAAGTCCAGGTAGGTCCTGTGTTTCAGTACATATATATATGTATGGGTGGGGAAGAGGGGTTAGCAGAGGATGCAAGAGCATGCTGGCCAAGCAAAAAGTCGTTTGTTCCAGTGATAAGAAAAAATCCCTTGGTTCAGAGTCTGGTGTTCTAACTGTCACTCCCCCTGCTGTTACGCTAGTTGCATTACAGTTCTCGGGTCCAGAGTCTGCGTAAGGCCAGCCATACTGCTTTTCAGTACAGATGTGTCAGATGGTGACCGCAGCTGAAATAGATTCAGGAATAGATTACAGGCATGTTAACAGACGGCTGGAACCTTCTGGATTAGTGCTGTTACCTGGCTCTCCCAGCGCTGCCCCTTAGTGGTTTGTGCTCAGGCCTCCGACTCGCACGGCGTCGGGCTGTAAGGGAGGCAGCCTGTTTCTCTGGAAATTACAGGCATTCCACAGAAATGACATGTGGCCTGGTTTCCCTTCCGGAGCTCCGGAGGCCTGATTGTGAACGACCCCAACATCGCCCTTCCGGAAGGGTCCGGGTGGATTTCACAGCCTCACCTCTTTGGGGTCGGCCAGCTAATGGTCTCCTGCTCGGCGTGTTCACTGTCTCAGCAGATCACGGTCGCGGACACCCAGCCGGAGGGACAGGAGGCGTGAGGAATGGGAGCGGGAGAAGGAGCCGTATGTTCCCAGCGCCTATCGCCATGGCAACAGCCCTGGTGTCAGCAAGAAGCACTCCAGGTCAAGGTAGGGGGCTCCACTGGGTTTCGATAGGTGATCTGCCCCAGTGGCTGCGCGTCTAAGCTGGGCTGCCCTGCTTTAGAATGCTGTAGAACTGCCCCCGGCTTCCGGTCGCATATTTTCTGCCTTTCAGCCCCTCCCCCACTTTTTATGCAGGTCACCGCATGAGAAGAGAAAGAGAAAGAGTGCCAAGTCACACGTGAAACTCCGGGCCTCCTCCTGCTCGCCTGCCTCCTCCCCGGGCCGAAGCAGGAAGCGACCCTCTGCTCGCTCCTCCAGCCCCACCTCTGTACAGGGGAGCCCCGCCTCTAGCCTGCAAAGGTCTGCCTCCTGATTGGCTCTCTCATCCATGCCCCGCTCTTCTTTCCATGGGTGCCATGGGTCACATGGACTTGTTTCTCTACAGGGGAACATCGCAGGACCGGCAGAAGCAGGTGGCATCTGCAATCGTCTCCTCTGTACAGACGAAAATCACTCAGGTGAGGATGAGGGCCTGTGCTTTGCCGGCAGATTGTCTGTCTTCCCCGGCATCTGTGGGAAACGGCTTCAGGGCCCAAAGTCTCCGGTGCCTTCAGTGGCACACGGATGCCCAGGAGCGGGTCCATTTGCAGTCAGGGTCCCGATGAATAGCAGAGTGAGCTTCCCCCACTCACACATCCGTCCGTCCGCTCAGCTGACCTCGCTGTGTCTCCCCGCTGCAGGATCTCATGGCCAAGGTCCGTGCCATGCTGGCCTCTCCCAAGGATATGCAGACCAGCATGTCCTGAAGATGGTGCCGTGCCTCACAACACCCAGCAGTGGAGCCCCCTGACCAGTCGGCGTCATTAATATTTGACTTTTAACGTTTTCATTTCTATTTTCTTTGGGGACTGGGCTTATTTTGGGAGTCTGGGTGGTTTGGGTGTGCTCTGCTGTTGTAAGGAAAGGTGGTGGAATTGGGCATGTAGTCTCCCCCACTCAGCGGTGTGGTGCTGTTGCTCAGCAGGCGCTCGCATCAGCCTGTGTGACAGTGTCTGGAAGCCAGTCGATGTTATGGCGGCCCTTCCCTGGGCTCTGCTTTCCGGGTTGTACGCTTCAGAGACACGCTCCCTTATCTGGCGGACTCCTATCCTTCCGTGAAGGGCTTCCCTGGGGCCGGCTTCTGGCTGGCTTCTGGCTGGCTTCTGGCCGGCTTCGGGCCGGCTTCGGGCTGGCTTCGGGCCGGCTTCTGGCTGGCTTCTGGCTGGCTTCTGGCTGGCTTCTGGCCGGCTTCGGGCCGGCTTCTGGCCGGCTTCGGGCCGGCTTCTAGCACCGCCTTAAACCTGTGTGGGTCTTTTTTTTTGTACATGCTGCTTTATGGACAGATGAACTGCAAATAAAATATGAGTTACTGCCTCCCAGTCTGCTTTGAGTGTTTGTGTTGAACACGTCATCCAGAAGGACAGTGGTGACCATAAAGGAGCTGGTTAGGGTCATTCTGAGATCACGTCTGATGCTGACGTGAGTAAATGCCTTCTGTTATAAGGAACTGCTCTTTGATCAGCCTGACCTGTGACCAAGCTAATGTACATTCCCATAGTAGGAGCAGCATGATCGGACCATGTCTTAAGGTTTGTAAACTGTCATGAACCGAAACCTCGTCTCTGGGGCAGGAGTTCAGCAGCTGATTTTAATTTTAATTTGACGTTATTTCTCCAGAAGCCCCCAGTGGTTGTGTGATGTACCCCCCCAACTCATGGGAGTTCTTGGTAGACGACTTGGGTGTCTACAAATGGAAGCATGATCCTGAAGATGTCTGGTTAATGTGCCCCCACCCCCCCGATCCAGCGTAATTATAGGGCATAGTATTCTCATGCGAAATGGCCCAGTTCTGAAATGGATACTCAGATGGAAATATTATTTTCGTTTCCAAGTGGCTTTGCGTTGGGTGTGGGGATTTAGTGAATGAGGAATGTTTTGCTCCAGCATTTCGGGCTCCCACTGGAAATGAAGCAGAATCTGTTTCCTGGGCCTTTCTCATGACGTTCTCAGGTGCTAGAACCCATGCAGAACTGCCATCTTTTTGGGGTTCCCTGACTGCTTAGGAGAACCCGGGCTCTGAGGACCGTAGCCTCTTGAAATTGAAGGGTGAAAAAAAAAATCATGTTGATTTAAAATTGATTTTGATTTGACGGGAAGAGGAGGTTGGCAAGGTCACATCTGCAAACATGTAATGTTATCGTAAAGCTCTAAGTGCCCTCTTTAGGAAGCAATTTGCAGAGCGGCATGTGCAGTATGAGAGATGAGCAAAACCATAATGTCCTCTACAAGGGATAAAGATGAATTGCTGGACCTCAAGCGGATATGGAATTTCATGCCAGACAGCCAGCCAGCTATATAACTGTACCGGGCCTGTTCTGTTGGACTTGTAGTAGGTCTGTGACGTCCATAGGAGCTCTCCAAAAAGTCATTGGTTCGTTACTGTGGTGGGCTCATTCTGGCAGCTTTGTCCTAAACTGTAGTGTCTGGAGGGGTGAATAACCTCCTTGAAGTGCTGGTCTCTACTATCCTCCTCCCTGCCTGAATAGTAATGGAGAAGATTAGATGCCCACCTTCCTACAGACTATTCCCAGAATTGGCTTATTCTTCTCATGTGCTGCCTGTTAGTTTGTGGTCATTATTGACGGTAATGACATCTTACATATAGTGTTATTTTCATTTCACACATTATCATAAGCCACCTGGTTCTCTAAGGCGAAGTGCCAAACCCTTACCTGAAAGGCTACATCCTGGACATCTCCCAGCTCCCTCATTACCCCGATGACTCACTAGCTAAAGTTTATAAAGCTCATGAGGGAAGGAAAGTGTGTGAGGCAGCGTGGACAAAAAGTGGTATTGGGACACACTTGCATCTTTGATGACTTACCACACTCCACCTGTATTTATGAAGACTTCCACACGTCTCCAGCAAAGGGATGATCTGAGTGAAAATCTGCCAGCTGTGACCCTTTCAACACAGCACTTCAACATCTGGAATTCGGAAAAAAATTCCAGGGCAAAGGAGAGGTAGTGAGGGAAGGTGGCACAAATAAGGTTTTGGGATGTAGCCAAAGACTGCAGCTGAAGACCAGAGATCCATGACGGCTCAGGTAATGAGTCTCGTTGTTAAAACCTCCTATGCCAGAACGTTGAAGTCAATCTTAGGTTCTCAATTTCATGCAGGAGTTGTTAGATGATGACGTCCCCTGAAGGCCAGTCAGCCAGTGAGCTTTATGGATGTGTGTGAGTGTGTGAACTCGCCTGTCAATAACCGAGTGTTAATGTTTTCACGGATTACAGGCTGCTGGTCCTGATTAAACTGGAATGATACGTTTGGGTGGTGTTTCGTGATATCCATCACACAGGACTTCCTCTCCATTCCTCCTCCATTGTGTGGCCGAACTCTGGAAGTCATGTAGAAAGGTGTCCCTACGAGGATCCAACCTGCCTCTGCTTCTTCCAGTGGGGGGGTCTGACTTTGGCTTGGACGGGGTACTTCCCTGGTTCTAGGGAAGTTCTGTGAAGCGAATAGCACTGGGGCCCCTCCAGCATAGTGACCGGCTTGGGGGGGTGCATCTGCCATGTGCTCCTCCCTTCCTCATGATCGTGGTCTGTGTTAAGATGTCTTAAGCAGGATCTCACAGCATCTTCTTCCTCTAGGACCATGCCCATCTATATTCACTGCGGCTCTTCTGCACTGAATGGCCATGTGACCTGCATCTCTGACGCCTGCACCACCTCTGGGATCCGCGATGCAGATGTGTTGCGGTAAATGTGCCCTAATTTCAGATTTTTGGGCCAAGCTGAACGAAAACTGCCTCCTGCATGGGAGATGAACACCTTTCTGCTGAGAGTGAAGGAGACTCCCAGCCTGATAACAGGACTGGAGTTTCAGTGACTGGGGTGGGGTTCATTCTGCATAATAATATGAGTGGCCCAGTAATGAACTCCAGGTTCGTGCTCCTGTGTGTTTCGCTGTGTGCAGCCAATCTTTGCCCGCAGTGTTTGAGCCTCCTGGGTGAAACGCCAAGGCTCAGCATTAAGACCAAGGCTTAGCTAAGTGTAACGTTTCCTGAGAAGGTTCTGGAAGGTGCAAGGCTCAGACGCCGGCCCAGCTTTCTGATCATGGAATCGTCACCCTGTCTGCTTAGACTTGGACTGAAAAGCAGCTTCTAATTTAGGGTCTGGATTTATAAGGGTGTTAATTGCAGTGGGGTAGATTTGATCCAGCTTTGTAGTGGGGGGGTGGTCTGTTCAGTCAGAACCCAGGTCCCGAGGCTTGTGGGGAAGGGATCTCATTCAGTCAGAACCCAGGTCCTGGGGCCCGGGGAGGGGGGGGCGGGCATTGAGTCATGAGTGAATTGAGTAAAAGAAACGTTTTGTATTGTATTGCACTTCAGCTGGTTCTATTGTGTATTTATTTTATAAGGCTGCATAAAATGCAGGTTTCAGAAATAAAGGCTTCCCTCGTCTACCAACATTGAGGGGATCTGAACAGCTACACATTGTTATCTGTAAGAATTATCACGACTTCCAGGTGCTTTTGCCGGGATTAAACGTGATCCAATCATCGTTAGCATTTCTCAAAGCTACATACAGCCACAAGGCGACAGGGATTATATTGTTTGGATTCCCGCTAAGATGGAAATCGGATCCTGGGGGAAATGAAAACGCTGCATCTGAATCAATCTGTTCCTTCTTTGTAGTTCTGAACCCAGGACTATTTTAAACAATTTCCACCATATGAAAATGCTATATATACTCATTTGTAGCTGGGCACTAATTTATGATGGAAAAGGAAAGCATGATTGTAGGCGCATATGGCCATGTGTTTTCGGGCCTTAAATTGTTAACTTCAAAATGCTCCAGTTGGCATTGCTTCACTGAGGGGGGAGGACACCCGGAGCCTGGCTCTCATCAGCCGGACCCTGACTCAGGCTGCCTTTTTGTGGTTCTCTTTGGGCTGGGAGAGGTGGCATTAGTGGAGTTGGCCTCAGGTTTGTTCTTCACTTGTGTGGAAGTGCCTTTGTGTCCCATCTTTCCCAAAGACAAGCTCTTTATCACACAGAACATTTACTGTGTTTGTGACAGTTTTGCCCACCTGTACATTGGGATTTTTTATTCGCATGATTCGTGTACAGCTCTTTATGCGTGACGGAAAAGCAGACCATGAGCGATGAACTTGCTGCAAATGATTCATGCATCCATCGGTCACTACGCCACCTGTTGGTATCTATAGGTGTTCAAGCATCAAAGGAATATATGTCAAAATCATACATTAAGTTTACAGAGGCCTTGGTGATGCCTTTGGACAAACTTTTATCTATAATCAGTAAATACAGAAGCGGAGTATGAACTGAAATGAGCAGATGATTGTTGAGAGCTAGCTGGGTGTCTATACAGGCTGAACACCAGGCAACTGCTCACAGTTAACATTTGGGGATATGGAGACTCCATTCCTGTACCTATTTTTCCTTCCCTTCTCTTTTCTGTTTGTTTATATAGGACGTGACCCTTGACCATACTGAACACCGGGCATTTCTTCCACCTCAGCAGTTTTGAGTTTTGGGGTTGGCTGATTTCTGTAGAAGCACTACAAATGTTGGCTGTGCTTAGTCTTGGGCCGCTTTTGCTCTGTGTCCCATGTTAAATTTAAGCGAAACCCCTTTGCGTCAGAATTGTAGGTCACATGACGATACAGGGCTGCTCCACCCATGTCCGAATGTTGACCGGTCTCCGTAAATGGTCTTTATTAGAGATGCACTTCAGCTGAACCCGGGTGACCCCACCCAGATACTGTTGTGTAAGCTCATGGGAATCGGCTAATTCAGCTAACTAGGTTAATTAAAACGGAGTGCGGGTTTGAATCAGTTGGAGTGCTGCGATCACCACATATGGCTTTGATTTTGTGCATTCCTCAGTGGGGGGCAGAGTGTCCCTCAGGAGCAGGGGGTTGCATAAGTGACGTGCTGCTGCAAGTTGCCATGTAAACGTCCTTCAGTCTACACACCCGAATGCCCCCCAGTAGCCCCCCTTCTCAAGTCATGTGACATGGTAACATCCTTGCAGAGAGTGTGTATGGTGTGTGTGTGTTTCCCTTATTCCTTTATACTGTGTCTGCAGTGCCCCCCCCCCCCCCCCCCCCAAAAAAAAAATCTTGCTTAATGACTTAAAATGATGTATCCACAGAAACATGAGTAAGGACATTGTCACCTTAAGGACACAGCTAGTGTCCTCTCTGTCCCCGTCCATGGGGAGAGTGCAGTTGTTTTGTCTCTGAACAGGATCACATCTCTGCTGATTCTCTCAGTCACATTCACCTACTGGTTCATTGGCTCTTTTGTGTCATTATTCAATTGAATTCAGTTTATTTTGTATAGCGCCTTTCACAACACAGTTCACACACGCCACTTGATAAGAATGTATGGCATTCTTATAAATAATTACATCATTTAATTATATGCATGAAACAGGGAAAAGGGAAGATGGAAAGAAAGAATGAAAGAAAAGAAACCCAGAGGACAACAGAGGAGAGGAACCAAAAACACCCAAGTAGGGAGAAAAAATCCCCTGGGATGCAGCAGGCTGCCCAGCCCCCCTGGCCGCCTAATATTATAGAATGCATTTATTAGACTACAGCCTATCTGCCTATGGAAGGTCAAGGTTTCCAGACGTGGAGTCGACCAATCCGTGCACTGTGAGTCTTTGTCACACCCCAGACATGCCTCTCACAGGGCACAGACTGTCAAATCAAAATCAATCACAGACATGAGACATGCTGGAACTCATGGGCTGTCTGGGTTACTGAAACATTGTTCGTGCCTTTGCTAAGCCACAGCGGAGGAAGACAGATGTGCCCGTTACTTCCTGCCTTCCTGGGCAGGTTCCCTTTTTTTACTGAATCTGCTTTAATTGGCTGACCTGCGGAGAGTTACACCAGTGACTCTGCTGGGAGGTAAGCAGGCCACGCTAGGTGCCGGCCCACAGTGCTTACTGGGGGGACTGGGCCCCCCAGGACTTTCTGATGTGCGAAGGTAATCAGGGAAGAGCTTTGGCAGCACTGAGCAACAGCCCAGTGGGACATGCAAATCCCAGTTGATGGCTAGTGTGCCTAGATGCACAGCTGTACACTGGACTATTAGTAAAATTCATTTTGACATAGAGCACCGGGGGGGGGGAGGAGGAGGGGGGGGGGGTCCAATCAGTCTGTCAGGGGTTTATTGCCCCACAAAGTTCTATAAGGAAGTAGAAGACAACAAAGGAGACCCATCTGTTGGTGGGACTCGGCTGCCTTCAGTGAGTTATGATGGAGAGCCGTGCTGTCAGGATAAGGCATTAATTGTTGTCGTTTACGCCACAGGTTCCTTGCTTTGTCATGGTGGCCACCCCATGGTGGCCAAGATGCCTCTGCTACCCTGCTCTCAGAGATGTCTGCATGTTTGGAGGAACTTTCTGGTCTTTATCCAAAGTCTGAGTGGCCTGGACTACGTGCACGTGCATGTTGGCCTAACCACTGCTGATCGCTGTTTGCACACTTATTTGAAATGTGAACATAAGATCTCAGACCTGGGTCAGATTTGCCACAGAACTTACCAGAGTTTCCAGAAATGCTAAATGCCCTGATTTTGACACACTGGTCTGTCAGCTGAGTGAATTCAGGACAGAAGCCAAAAAGAAAACCACAGAAGCACTACAGCCATTTCCTCTTAAACCAGTGCTCAGGGACCCACAGATGGTTCATGTTTTTGCTCTCTCCTAATTCCCTGAAATTTTATGTTCACGGGGCTTCCTCCCGTGTGCTCTGCTTGCCTTGTGTGATGCATCCTGCCCTGTGTTCTGCTTCCCACCCTGTGTTCTGCATCCTGCCCTGTGTTCTACTTCCCACCCTGTGTTCTGCTTCCTGTGCTGTGTTCTGCTTCCCACCCTGTGTGATGCATTCTGCCCTGTGTTCTGCATCCTGCCCTGTGTTCTGCATCCTGTGCTGTGTTCTGCATCCTGCTCTGTGTTCTGTTTCCCACCCTGTGTGATGCATCCTGCCCTGTGTTCTACTTCCCACCCTGTGTGATGCATCCTGCCCTGTGTTCTGCTTCCCACCCTGTGTGATGCATCCTGCCGTGTGTGATGCATCCTGCTCTGTGTTCTGCTTCCCACCCTGTGTGATGCATCCTGCCCTGTGTTCTGCTTCCCACCCTGTGTGATGCATCCTGCCCTGTGTTCTGCTTCCCACCCTGTGTGATGCATCCTGCCATGTGTTCTACTTCCCACCCTGTGTGATGCATCCTGCCCTGTGTGATGCATCCTGCCCTGTGTTCTACTTCCCACCCTGTGTTCTGCATCCTGCTCTGTGTTCTACTTCCCACACTGTGTTCTGCATCCTGTGCTGTGTTCTGCTTCCCACCCTGTGTGATGCATTCTGCCCTGTGTTCTACTTCCCACCCTGTGTTCTGCTTCCTGTGCTGTGTCCTGCTTCCCACCCTGTGTGATGCATTCTGCCCTGTGTTCTGCATCCTGCCCTGTGTTCTGCATCCTGTGCTGTTTTCTGCATTCTGCTCTGTGTTCTGCTTCCCACCCTGTGTGATTCATCCTGCCCTGTGTTCTGCTTCCCACCCTGTGTGATGCATCCTGCCCTGTGTTCTGTATCCTGCCCTGTGTTCTGCTTCCCACCCTGTGTGAGGCATCCTGCCCTGTGTTCCGCATTCTGCCCTGTGTTCTACTTCCCACCCTGTGTTCTGCATCCTGTGCTATGTTCTGCATCCTGCTCTGTGTTCTACTTCCCACCCTGTGTTCTGATTCCTGTGCTGTGTTCTGCTTCCCACCCTGTGTTCTGCTTCCTGTGCTGTGTTCTGCTTCCCACCCTGTGTGATGCATTCTGCCCTGTGTTCTGCTTACCATCCTGTGTGATGCATTCTGCCCTGTGTTCTGCATCCTGCCCTGTGTGATGCATCCTGCCCTGTGTTCTACTTCCCACCCTGTGTGATGCATCCTGCCCTGTGTTCTACTTCCCACCCTGTGTGATGCATCCTGCCCTGTGTTCTACTTCCCACCCTGTGTGATGCATCCTGCCCTGTGTGATGCATCCTGCCCTGTGTTCTACTTCCCACCCTGTGTTCTGCATCCTGTGCTGTGTTCTGCATCCTGCTCTGTGTTCTACTTCCCACCCTGTGTTCTGCTTCCTGTGCTGTGTTCTGCATCCTGTGCTGTGTTCTGCTTCCCACCCTGTGTGATGCATTCTGCCCTGTGTTCTGCATTCTGCCCTGTGTTCTACTTCCCACCCTGTGTTCTGCATCCTGTGCTGTGTTCTGCTTCCCACCCTGTGTGATGCATTCTGCCCTGTGTTCTACCTCCCACCCTGTGTTCTGCTTCCTCTGCTGTGTTCTGCTTCCCACCCTGTGTGATGCATTCTGCCCTGTGTTCTGCTTTCCACTCTGTGTGATGCATCCTGCCCTGTGTGATACATCCTGCCCTGTGTTCTGCTTCCTGTGCTGTGTTCTGCTTCCCACCCTGTGTTCTGCTTCCTGTGCTGTGTTCTGCTTCCCACCCTGTGTGATGCATTCTGCCCTGTGTTCTACTTCCCACCCTGTGTTCTGCATCCTGTGCTGTGTTCTGCTTCCCACCCTGTGTGATGCATTCTGCCCTGTGTTCTACTTCCCACCCTGTGTTCTGCTTCCTGTGCTGTGTTCTGCTTCCCACCCTGTGTGATACATCCTGCCCTGTGTTCTGCTTCCTGTGCTGTGTTCTGCTTCCCACCCTGTGTTCTGCTTCCTGCTCTGTGTTCTGCTTCCCACCCTGTGTTCTGCTTCCTGTGCTGTGTTCTGCTTCCCACCCTGTGTGATGCATTCTGCCCTGTGTTCTACTTCCCACCCTGTGTTCTGCTTCCTGTGCTGTGTTCTGCTTCCCACCCTGTGTTCTGCATCCTGCCCTGTGCGATGCATCCTGCCCTGTGTTCTGCTTTCCACCCTGTGTGATGCATCCTGCCCTGTGTGATACATCCTGCCCTGTGTTCTGCTTCCTGTGCTGTGTTCTGCTTCCCACCCTGTGTGATGCTTTCTGCCCTTTGTTCTGCTTCCCACCCTGTGTTCTGCATCCTGCCCTGTGCGATGCATCCTGCCCTGTGTTCTGCTTTCCACCCTGTGTGATGCATCCTGCCCTGTGTGATACATCCTGCCCTGTGTTCTGCTTCCTGTGCTGTGTTCTGCTTCCTGCTCTGTGTTCTGCTTCCCACCCTGTGTTCTGCTTCCCGTGCTGTGTTCTGCTTCCCACCCTGTGTTCTGCTTCCTGTGCTGTGTTCTGCTTCCCACCCTGTGTTCTGCTTCCTGCCCTGTGTGATGCATCCTCCCCTGTGTGATGCATCCTGCCCTGTGTTCTGCTTCCCGCCCTGTGTTCTGCATCCTGCCCCGTGTGATGCATCCTGCCCTGTGTTCTGCATCCTGCCCTGTGTGATGCATCCTGCCCTGTGTTCTGCTTCCCACCCTGTGTGATGCATCCTGCCCTGTGTTCTGCTTCCCACCCTGTGTTCTGCTTCCCACCCTGTGTGATGCATCCTGCCCTGTGTGATGCATCCTGCCCTGTTTTCTGCTTCCTGCCCTGTGTTCTGCTTCCCACCCTGTGTGATGCATCCCACCCTGTGTTCTGCTTCCTGCCCAGTGTTCTGCTTCCCACTCTGTGTGATGTATCCCACCCTGTGTTCTGCATCCTGCCCTGTGTGATACATCCTGCCCTGTGTTCTGCATCCTGCCCTGTGTTCTGCATCCTGCCCTGTGTTCTGCTTCCTGCTCTGTGTTCTGCTTCCCACCCTGTGTTCTGCTTCCTGTGCTGTGTTCTGCTTCCCACCCTGTGTGATGCATTCTGCCCTGTGTTCTACTTCCCACCCTGTGTTCTGCTTCCTGTGCTGTGTTCTGCTTCCCACCCTGTGTGATGCTTTCTGCCCTTTGTTCTGCTTCCCACCCTGTGTTTTGCATCCTGCCCTGTGCGATGCATCCTGCCCTGTGTTCTGCTTTCCACCCTGTGTGATGCATCCTGCCCTGTGTGATACATCCTGCCCTGTGTTCTGCTTCCTGTGCGGTGTTCTGCTTCCCACCCTGTGTGATGCTTCCTGCCCTTTGTTCTGCTTCCCACCCTGTGTTCTGCATCCTGCCCTGTGCGATGCATCCTGCCCTGTGTTCTGCTTTCCACCCTGTGTGATGCATCCTGCACTGTGTGATACATCCTGCCCTGTGTTCTGCTTCCTGTGCTGTGTTCTGCTTCCTGCTCTGTGTTCTGCTTCCCACCCTGTGTTCTGCTTCCCGTGCTGTGTTCTGCTTCCCACCCTGTGTTCTGCTTCCTGTGCTGTGTTCTGCTTCCCACCCTGTGTTCTGCTTCCTGCCCTGTGTGATGCATCCTCCCCTGTGTGATGCATCCTGCCCTGTGTTCTGCTTCCCCCTCTGTGTTCTGCTTCCCACCCTGTGTGATGCATCCTGCCCTGTGTTCTGCATCCTGCCCCGTGTGATGCATCCTGCCCTGTGTGATGCATCCTGCCCTGTGTTCTGCTTCCCACCCTGTGTGATGCATCCTGCCCTGTGTTCTGCTTCCCACCCTGTGTGATGCATCCTGCCCTGTGTGATGCATCCTGCCCTGTTTTCTGCTTCCTGCCCTGTGTTCTGCTTCCCACCCTGTGTGATGCATCCCGCCCTGTGTTCTGCTTCCTGCCCAGTGTTCTGCTTCCCACTCTGTGTGATGTATCCCACCCTGTGTTCTGCTTCCCACTCTGTGTGATGCATCCTGCCCTGTGTTCTGCATCCTGCCCTGTGTTCTGCATCCTGCCCTGTGTTCTGCTTCCTGCCCTGTATTCTGCTTCCTGTGCTGTGTTCTGTATCCTTTCCTCCTTTCTGCTTCCTTGCAGCTTCTCATGTAACACTCCCCAGTCACAAACCTGCCCTTGGTACCTCTCTCTCTGTCATCTGCCCTGACCTCTAAACTGAAGACGCAGAGTAGTTTCACTGCAGCATTGTGAAGGTCATTTTAATGGGTCCTTTTTCCTGTTTGTTCTGTATGGGCCAAATTCATTCTGGCCTGGTTTTTCACATGTAGAGGTTTCATGCTAGAGCAGTTGGGTGTCCAGTCGTACCAGCCTCCAAAGCGACCCGCCCATGGACCCACGCCCCGCCTCTTACCTCATCAAAAAATTTAAACGTTATCAGTCAATTCAGCTAACCTAGTTTACTAATGATAATTTATGTCCCTCATGAATTACAGGGGCATATTACAGGGGTGCGGAAAATTAAAAGCTCATTTAAAATTCATGAGTACCAGAGGTGGAAAGTTCAGGTCCAGAAAGGAAAAATCCAGACCAAGATTTTGTTTCAACCAACCAGCTGAGTATAAAAAGTCACAAAGTTCTGGTTGGATGAAAGTGGTTACAGTGAACTGATTGGATGAAAGAAAATCTTGGTCTGGAATCAGTCGATGATTTTAGACCATACATGCATATAATCCTGAGCCCTTTTGTCATGTATTTAAATAGACTGTCCAGATCCGAGTGTTTTCACAGGGACACCTTCAGGATGGTCAGTGAACTGCACCTCTGCGGAAAACTGTCATATATATATACCTGTACATACATACATATGTAAAGCCTCTCAGATTGATATTCTCTGTATCCTGAGCTTTATTAAATCAGAGTTTGTTAAGGGTGCTTGATGGGCACAGTGACTCATCCTTAGTCTGGGGGGGGGGGGGGGGGGGGGGGATGCTGTGCCATCCCATACCATCTTGGACAATTCTGTGCCATTTGGAGGTGGAAGCATGATGGCATAATTAGGCCTGATTTCTCTGCACCCTGGCCTGGGCTCTCTGGGAGAAGCTGTTAAACAGCAATTAGCCTGCTAACCAAAAAGTTGTTAAGCTCACAAGGCTCTTGGAGCTTAGAAATATTTTTAGCTCTTTACTGGGCCACAGAGAAGTGGGCGTGGCCTCATTTTTCGCTGTGTCAGGTACTGTGCACCAGACCAATCAGCAGTCGCCAGTAGGCCGTTACTGGGGGGCAGGAACTTTGTGGTCACATAACATTGTTCATTGTAAGTGTTAAGGAAAATAAACAGAAATCCACTAAAATGTCTGAACACACCTGAGACGCAAGTGTCTGAAAGTGATCTAGACACTTTAATAACATGTTTATTACAGAAAATGTAAGCACAGACACCCCTCACCCCTCTGCAGGTCATGGTACAAATGTTATTAACATCGGTTTGCCCCAGGTCAATGGCCATTACCCAGAATGCTCTAGGGTGGATCCACAAGTAAGGACTGTTAGTATTTCCTGGAGGTGGAGCTGTAGATGAAGGTGTAGACACCCTTGAAACATAGACTGACTTCATCCCAGTCCTTGTCCACATTTTCATTTCCTGTTTGGAACAGAGAGAATTGAAAGTAGTGTGACTAAATCGTATTTACTGCTTCATTCACAAGGTTTCTGTCGTTAAATGCTGACATTAAGGCAGTGAATGTGACACGTGATGTCATGGCAGCTCCAGCAGACTGAAACTGGTGCAGGATTTGCGGTCCACACTCACTCGCACTCTCAGTCACTCACATGCACAGTCACCATTACATGACCGCCTGTTACAGTTTGATTCACAGGACAGCAAATTAGCAATTAGTAATTTGTAATTAGTAATTTGTAATTCCTCATTTCTCCCTGAGTTGCCTTCAAAGCATTACCCGTCACTGAGCAGTTCAGTGAGAGCCATGCATCAGACTGTGCAGTCGCATCCTACCTGACATATAATCTGATCTCTGATAAACTGTCCAGTTCAGCTCTGCCATACGCCTGGTCATGGGCATGACGCGACCAGTGATTTGACACAAATCTTCATGACACTGCAATTTGTAAAACTGACACTAATGTGACAGGGAGGCGTTTAGGATGGTCTGTTTCCCTTAAATCCAAAACCATCATTTCACACCTGCAGTGTTTCGTACATTAATGTGATTAAACACAAACACCCCCTCACTATTTCAGAGTATCCTTACATATCTCTGAAGGAGAGAGGGTCTCCATATGTCTAAAACACAATTCCCATCAATACCACACTGTCCACACGATCCGAAAGCGAGGGGCTTAATTCAGTCTGGTCTCATCCATACTGGAGCGACCTGTTTAGAAGTTTAAGAGGCTTAAGCATAATTATGCAAAAAACACGGCATTTCAATCTTGATTTGTTACTTTATTATTCCACACACAACGTTATTAGTTTTTTTTTTTTACAGTCTGAGTATGACAGACTAAGGACATGTTCATTTCTCAGTATAACAAACACAAGCCTAGTAAATTAGTGTAAGAGACAAGAGGGAAAGGTGCCTCTTGAAAAATCCTTATATTCCTACTATACTGGTATCTGTGTTTTATCTGTACACTATGCTGCTCTGTGCTCCTAATAAACTGTGTTTCTCAGTCTGCCTTTCAAACGGCTGTAAAGAAGTAAAATTAAAGCCTGTGAAATATCTCATAAGCGGTGATTCCCATTGAAGGAGATTGCCCCTGGCAACGCCTGTGTATTTAATATTTAATTGAGTATCAGTGTGCCTTCTCACAAGCCTGTTTGAGCCCTTTGAGTTAAAAGCAAAAAGCACGACTGGGCCGTTGTTCTGAAACATTCTCTCTTTGAAAAGCCAGCATTTGAATTTTATGACTGATCGGTTCAGAGTTTGTGTGTCACACTCCTGTCGTCCTCCAGGATGCTTCTGTGAGTGAACATCACTGCAGCCTTATTTGTGTGTCTGTCTTCTGATTAAATGCACAAGGTTAATATTTTATTTCATTCAGCAGCACTTAACAGCCAGAATCGCTTAATGTCAGTGAGGCAGTTATTGTGTCAGGAAAGAGGCTTCAAAGCCTCCGGTTCCTGTCTCTGTCTTTGAGAAGGTTTGTGTTACTGACTCCGACATCCTACTTTATACACAGTCAAAGCTTTGCATAGTTAAAGGGCATTTCACATATGTAAAGCAAGCAATAATATAAGGAAGAATTGAAAAGAATAGTCAGTAAAGTGTGTGTGTGTGTGTGTGTGGGGGGGGGGGGGGTTATATTTATACTACATTGTGGGAACCAAATGTCCCCCACAATGTGAGAAAAACCTATTATTTTGAAGTTGTGGGGACTATTTTTCAGGTCCCCATAAAGATCTGTGTCTGCAATCAAAAGACATTGATTTGGTTACTTATTTCGTTAAGGTTAGGGCTGGGTAGGGGTTCAGGTTGTCATGTTGGGATTAGAGTTTCCCCATAGAAATTAATGGAGATAATTACAAACCTGTGTGTGTGTGTGTGTGTGTGTGTGTGTGTGTGTGTTGGGGGCGTTTAATTAGGGGACTTCAGTCTGAGGGTCCCTGCATCAGTTTCAGAGGATCCACAAATTGATGAAATCTGATCATCCAAAAGCAAAAAATACTACAGTGGGACACACAGGAGCTCCGACAAAATGGCACCTTGAGCCCTGCTGCCAATTTATGCATAATAACTTTACATATTTAAAAGACCTCTGTACAGTGGACCCCTGAATGTGCCAGGGTATTCACCCCCCTGACCCCCCCCCCCCCCCCCAAAAAAAAAAAAATATATATATATAGAGGGACACCCACCCTTCTGACACTCCCCAAAATATAATGGGGCACCAAACCCCCCCCCCCCCCCCAAGAAAAAAAATATATAGAGGGACACCCACCCTTCTGACCCCCAAAAATATTATAATGGGACACCCACTGCTACAACCCCCCAAAAACATTATAGTGGGACACCCACCCCTCCAACCCCCCCAAAAACATTATAATGGGACACCCACCGACAACACCCCAAAAATATTGGTAACACTGTACTTAAGGTAATGTTTTTAGTAACTTACATTAATAATAATTATTAATACATTCATAAAGCATTACTAACATGTCTATAAATAATTATCAAAAGGCATAACACATTATACCCATGTGTATTATGAATGCATTATGAAGCTCTCATCTATAATGCACTATAGACACCTTTATAATGTATCATACTGGTCGGTATAAGCTTTGTGGATGCTTTGTGCTGCATTATAGTGAGACACCCACGCCTCCAAATCCCCAAAACCATCTCCTTTCAGTTAAAGTGGTTCTTTAACCAACCATAATCTCGGATTTTACGGCGACCCGGTCAGTTATTTGGCACCCCCTTTATGTCTGCACAGTATTTATGCATGAACGATTTAACGCCTTTTTACATCTGCGTTTTGTTAATAACTAGGCTACATGGAGTTTAAATCCCGGGGAAAGTAGGCCTACGTGTTTTCCAGACACTGGACGTTTTTGACATGTTAATTGTTAATCACTGCAGCTCTGTTATTTATTTTAATATACCTACACGAAGTCAAAACAATCATATCAAAATGCCCTTTTCCTTAGCAAATAAGTCCAAGTTTCCAAATAAAAAGCGTAAAAACAGAGCTTTGTGGATGGGGATAGGTTTAGGTCCCATTTACTGCTCGCGCAGGCTGTAACTTCTTATACTTACCTGGATTTGCGCTCAATGTTACCGTTGCTATGGCAGAACAGCAGCAAAAAGGCGTTTTATCGCGCTGCTCCCCGTTTACGATCTTATATGACCTTATATGAGCTACATACACAACACAACCAAGCCTTCGGTGGCGCACCATCTGCACCAGTAGGGGGCTGGCAAAATCGTATAAATAAATATGCAGTAGCAGCTGAAGGTGGTGCCAGTCATTTCATACGGGGCTGGGCTCAGTATTCAGTTTAACGGGACACTTTGAGCGGACCGGGCGATGCTTCTTTCTCTCCCTGCGCTGTCGGCGGGTCGAAACTCGGCGTCTATGAGCGGCAGGAGCGCCGCTGACGGATGCACCTGTACCGGTGCATCTTATTCCACACGGGCGTCTTTCTTCCGTAAAGGGCTTTGTGAAATCTTCTTCGTTTATTAAACTACTGCAAACTACTACTTCTACTACTATTGCAAAGGATTTTACATTATGCATATTCATCATTTAAAAGCAGCGTGGATCTGAGACTGAAGCGTTTATTTCTCCTCCATCGACATAGAATTAGGCTGCGTAGCCAGATATCTCGTAGCATGTACTCAAGGTCTCCCCTAAATGTTCTCGGGTAGTCATTTAGAAGTTAGGCTGTAATAACGGTGTACTTCTGATCGCGCCGGATGAAGGCTCCTGGGAAGCGACTGCTTTTGGAGAAGCCGAAGGGATGGTTTCACTAAATGATCGGAGGCTGGGGAGTTTCAGTCTAGCCATGATCCTGTTTCCAGTCCTTTGGCTTTTAACGGAGACCCGGGCAGCGCCGTCTCTCACGACCACCCAGATGGACACGGGGGTGGTGAGTACCTCCAAGCCGATGTCCTGCGCTCCCTAACCCAGCTTTTCCGTCTCCACCGGTAACTGTTGCCACAAGTTATCACTGCACACAGATCAGATTTGTACTTGCATGAAATTAGTGCATCCACAATCAAGTTACATTCAGTTAACATGCCTTCATACCGGTCTTTATATGTAAGACTAACTAGGCTACTTGCTTTTAGAGCCATTTAGGCAATTAGTATTAGTATTACAACTGTGAATTATCGCACGTAGCAAACGGTGACTTTTCTATATTGTGATTTGGGCAGTTTCATCAGTGTCATTATGACACTTTATTTGGCCACTTGTGCAGTAGCCTGCTTGTACATATGAGAAGCAAAGCCAATGTTTTTCTTTTTGTTTGCTTTTTGGTGCTTCCCACCTTTCTCTCTCGTGTGCCGCAGACACAGGATATATTTGTGATATTTATAGCCTACTCATGTTGCTAAGTGTCATTCGATGAAGTTGTGGGTGGGCGGATTTGTAACCGTGCAATTTGTCTTAAATTCACACTGACATGGAGATTTAGTCTGTTTGCCTTTTTATATAAAATATCCGATAATTTTACTGTTGGTTCATAAGAATTTGCGTAAGTCTGGATTCTTTTTAGAAAGAAATGAGTTACTACAGTATATATAGTACTCTGAGCACCCGTGAAAAGTGGAGCTCTATGGAGTGGTGCAGTTTGAGCTCGGCGTTGGCCGTACTCGCTTTGGCTTGATGCAGCCTGAGGCTGGAGGCGCTCCAGACCGCGCGCGTTCCATCTGACTCTCTGAGGTCTCTGAAAATGAACGAGGTGAAAAAAAAATCACATCAGTATGAATGGCTGGAATCGCTTATGCGCTGTGTTCGGGTTTGGGTGCGCATCTCCTGTTGGAAGGTTCTTTCTTTTCATAAAGCTGGTTTTGGTGATCTCACATGAGCTGAGCAGGACAGGAGGTGCTCAAGTGTCTATCGTTGGCTGGTTTGGGTGAATGAATTCAGGGAGTTTACTACTTACTATAGATCTACTACCTGGATGCTCTGTCCATAGTTTCATAGCGATATATGATTCTTGAAGTTTGTGAAGTTCAGAGTTACGCACAACTAAAGACCTTATGATACTTCAAATTTAATTTCAAATTTAAGAAGGCATCAGAAACATCTGCAGCACCGTCTCTTTGTTTGACTGAGTTTGCCTTTGGTAACATATGTGCCCTCTTGCATTTGGTCATTTTGATAGAAAAATAAATAAAACGTCGGCCTGCCGAAGATTGTTACAGCGCTGCCTGTCAGTAATGTCCTCTGGAACGAGACCATTGCGCAGCTACGCTCCTCATTTTAAAATATAACTAGGCTAGATATTTGCAGTTTATTGTCCCAGTTTTACGAGTCTTGTGAGCGGCCGGAAAAGCTGACCCGTTTTTTTTTTTTTTTTTTTTTTTTTTGCTGAGAGACTGCAACTCATACTATATTTCGTGAAAGAAACCGCTATTTTAGGTGAGAGTGTCTTTGTTCAGACAGAGACAGCGCTTCCTAATTTTCGTCATGCTGTGGTACAAATGCACGCATTATAAACGCGATTCATGATTTTTCGAGTGACCAGATCGTATTAAATGTTTCTGGTTGCTTCACAATATTACAGACTTCGCTGTACTTTCTTAAAGGACAGATGAGCAAGAATAAATCGTATTATAAAAAATACACTGGGTTAAAACACAATCGCATTTATGTATTAAAAATTAAGTGTTATAGGCTAAACGAGTGACACCTATTTTTTTGTCCTTTTCGGAACTTGCCGTGGTCTTGATGACAATTAGAGTGTCGCTCGCTTGTTTCTCTCCTAAGGCTTGAATGTAATTTCCTACTGATTTCATTAGCGGGAGCTCCATCTGGCTATAGCTTCATTGTGCACCCCCCTTCCCCTCGTCGTGTCTCTTTCATTTACGAATAATCACACATCTCTCTAGCCTTTCCGTTTCGACTGATAGCTTAAAGCATGGTTTTCGCTGACTTTTCATTTATTGTACGTAGGCTCCTCAAAATTCATTCACAAAAAGACGGAGACATTTAGTCTGTTCAGCATCGTTGTCACTGGAAAAAACAGATATTGAGCCAACAGAAGGCGGTTTTTAATTAGAGGGATCGTGAAAGAAGAGATCAAACTGAGAAGGAAGACGGGAAAGCCAAGAAAGACGGCGCTACTGCCTCAGAAGTGGCTGACATGAACGGCAATACTCTTTTCTGACACAAATAGATAGACCTGTCAAATTTGAGTTATGTGGTGAAGAGAGCGTTGCGTGCGAGAGTGGAAAATTTGCGTTGTGTAATTTAATGGTGTATGCCAGCAAACAATGAAGGCCTGGAGCTTTTTATTTGGTGATCCAGTCTCTTATAGCGCAGTTAAATGGTGTCCTAGATTCAGGAGGAAGCGAGTAGATGAATGTCATCTCAGATGGCACTGCCCACTTCCATGGAGTTCAGAATTAGGACACTGAAATAAAATTGGGAGTGGAAAGAAAACGACAGTAACATAACAGATTATGGTAGAGACGTCTCTATTACTCTGTAAGGCAGGGATGTGATAGAGTGCAGTACTGAGCCATCTCTGTGAGGAAGAGATGTGATTGAGTATGATTCTGAGTCATCTCTAATACTCTGTCAGGAAGGGATGAGGTGGAGTACAGTACTGAGCCATCTCTGATACTCTGTCAGGAAGGGATGAGGTGGAGTACAGTACTGAGCCATCTCTGATACTCTGTCAGTAAGGGATGAGGTGGAGTACAGTACTGAGCCATCTCTTACTCTGTCAGGAAGGGATGAGGTGGAGTACAGTACTGAGCTATCTCTAATACTCTGTCAGGAAGGGATGAGGTGGAGTACAGTACTGAGCCATCTCTGATACTCTGTCAGTAAGGGATGAGGTGGAGTTTAGTACTGAGCCATCTCTGATACTCTGTCAGTAAGGGATGAGGTGGAGTACAGAACTGAGCCATCTCTGTTACTCTGTCAGTAAGGGATGAGGTGGAGTACAGTACTGAGCCATCTCTGATACTCTGTCAGTAAGGGATGAGGTGAAGTGCAGTACTGAGCCATCTCTGATACTCTGTCAGGAAGGGATGAGGTGGAGTACAGTACTGAGCCATCTCTGCTACTCTGTTAGACAAACACATTATGTTGGCATATTAGCGACTGGCAGATTATTACCAGGATCAAAGTTTATATCTCTACTCTTCTATTGGCCTGCAAGACATGTAATCCAAGATACTTTATTAAAATGTTTGTAATTGGATAAAATATGAAATAATTACTGTAATAATTTTGTATACTCCTAAGAAATGAAATTATATTTCTATATATTGCATTGACTTTTTGAATGATAGGCAGACCAGATAACCTTATTATGTAATCTATAAACCGGCTAATTTAAAGACACACAGAAGCACAACTCACTGAAATTTTATGCAAGACCATTTGCGTGAAAATGACTCTAACACACCTGCGGAGTGGAGTGGTTGTTGGTAGCGTACTCTGGGGTTTAATGACCTGGTTAGATTGGTCAGTACTTGTGACAGGTTGACCTGCCGAGGGTGGATTACATGGTTACAGAAATGCATCGAAGTAGAAGCTGATATTTGATTGGAAGGCGATTATGTCACACACAGCAGACGGACCTCTTTCCGTGGCAGTCTGAGGGTGTTCCTCTGTACAGAAAACCTCAAATCAATGCCATGTGGTCGTTCCCGTATTATTTTAGCAAAATAATTCCTCCACAACCCAGATCAAGGGTGCCCCCCATGCCCCTCCCAGGATAAACAGCCACTTGTAATTACGGTTGGCTCGGCTTTACGGTGAAGGCATATTTTATTCTGAAATAACTCAGGGTGGGAGCCAGACGGGCAAGAGCTGGCTTATGCACCAAAATGCCCCCCCTCCCAGAATCAGTGCAGGCACTCTCAACAGGGGGGGGGGTGAAGTCGCATGCTAACGCTTGTCGCTCATTTGCATCTCTTGCATCCAAGCTGCAGATGGAGATGAGGGCCCTCAGATGGATGCCATGGCAGCCTACTGGCAGTAAGCCTGGCCCTTTGATGTGGAATGAAGGCCTGAGTCGGGGATTATACTCCCCACCATTGTCGCACGACGCTGAAGTCACACACCAATGATAGATAGGTGCTTCCATGTAAAGGCTGTTGAAGAGTGAAGAGTGCTTGAGATTAAGCTCTTTCCTTTCCTAATACTCGGCCAGTCATGCAAAGAAACACACACACACACAGATTAAGTATCTGTGAGGATTTTCCATTCTCCATTCATTTCTATGGGCATAACCACAATCCCAGCCATAATAACCGTAACCCCCACCCAGCCCTAACCTTAACCCCACCCAGCCCTAAGCTTAACTGTAAGTAACCAAACAAAACACAAGACTTTTGGCATTTTTAGCTTTTTGACCGTAGTCACAGATTTTTACAAAATCTGACAGAATGTATACATGCCCCCCTGCCCACACACACATACACACACATTGTCTATGGGTCTATGCTAACCCATTAGCAGTAGCAGTCATTCATATCACAGTGTGTTTATTGTCCACAAAAGTAACCTTTCCGTGCAGTCAGTGTTGTCATTCATCAGGTTTGCTGCTTACTTGTGTGGTCGTTCTGCTGTTATGTTCAGCAGGGCCACTGTTGAGTTCCTTGGTTAATTCAGGTACACAAGCCCCTATACTCTCAATCACTTTATCCTCAGCTCCATAAAGAATTTGCTGAATACAAAGGAGCTGATTGAATCATGTTCTGCTGTTTCCAGTTAGACAGACTCTCAAGAGCACTTTGATGTGACTGAGAGATTTTAAAGAAATAATCACTTCACAACTATCGGCTATGTGTGTGAGAGGGTGCTGAGAGGAGATGGAATCTGCTTGTGTTCAGGAGGATCATACAGCTCAACAACTTTCTGACTGGCCTCCTGACTTCCCCTGACTCCAGATCTGATCCTGTGAGAAATCTGACTACTACTTCAAATGACCACAAGAAGGCACCAAAAGCTCTGAGTAGCTCAAGGAAGCCCCATGAACCATTTGCTGTATTTTTTCATTCCACTAGATGGTGTTCTTGGCCTGCTTTGGGACATGCTTTGAGCCCTTTTTTGAGCAGATAGCACTTGACATTCAGCTATCACTAGCTCTGTGCATTTAGTTTAGTATTGTCTACACCTGTGCTGATTGGCCATAGTCTGTTCCTGTATTTGCCCTGTTAAATTCTGTCATGTATTACTTGTAAAACTCTTCAGGCACAACCTGAAGATGCCCTGATTCTGTTAAGCTTGCCTGTTTTTTGCTGAGACTGTCCGTGGGTCCAGACTGCTCTAGTCACTCCCAGCATCCAGCAGTGAGAAGCTGGAACTCTCACCGCAGCTACTGGGGCTTGAGGGGTGTCGTCACTGGACTGGCAGAATGGTCGACACAATTAATCCTTTCATGTGGCTGGTTAGGTCACTGGAGTGTCAAGCTACCCTCCTCCCTGCCCTGGAGCGTGGAAAAGGAAGTGCCCCTGGGATCTGCTTGAGGACTCTTCACCTCTGTAACCCCAGCATGACAGACCCTTTGTCTCATATGCACATCCCCCATTTCCACTCCAGTTCTTTCCATTTTCCTTGACCACATCAATGTGTGCTGGGCCCAGCTCCATTCAGCTGTACATCACAAATCATTTAACAGTCCGTCATAGGACTGTCTGCTTTTGAGATCACAGATATTATTGTCAGTAAAATGTGGCGCTTCAGGTCAAGGTTGAAGGTGGAATGAGGTGAGTTGGTCACTGATGTGCTCCATCAAAGGCAGTAGGATTGAGGGTCGGCCTCTCAATCAGACTCTGCCGAATGTCTCTCAGCATTTTCCCCATTTTCACTAGTGGTTCGAGAATCCTAGAGAAACTGATGCAGATTTTTCCTGGTTTTCTACATTCATTTTTATACCACTTGTCCTATGCAAGATAACAAGGGTCTGAAAACCTATCCCAGAAGCTACAGGCACAAGGCTGGGAATAACCCAGGATGGGGTGCCGACCCATCACAGGGCACAAGGCAGGGAATAACCCAGGATGGGGCACCAACCCATCACAGGGCACAAGGCAGGGAATAACCCAGGATGGGGCACCAACCCATCACAGGGCACAAGGCAGGGAATAACCCAGGATGGGGCACCAACCCATCACAGGGCACAAGGCAGGGAATAACCCAGGATGGGGCACCAACCCATCACAGGGCACAGACGTGCTCCATTTACATACCACTCACACATACGGGCAGTTTGGCAACTTGAATTCACCTTAGCATGTTTTTGGACTGTTGAGAGGAACCAGGAAAGCTGGAGGAACCCCCACGATGACACACTGAGAACATCCAAACTCTGCACATGTAGAACCGAGACAAAGACTTGAATCTTGTCCCCAGAGGTGCCGCCCCTTTTCATGGTTTTGTACTGTTATTTGATGTCTGAATAATCAGGTCTATATGACATTTTCTCTGCACAGGATTGGCTGAGCAAGTTTGGGTATCTCCCACCCCCAGATCCAGTAACAGGTCAGCTGCAGACCAAAGAAGCTCTGACCAAGGCCATCAAAGCCATGCAAAAGTTTGGAGGCCTGGAGGAGACGGGGGTGCTGGGTATGTTTGTGTGTGTGTGAGTAATGCATATGTGTGTGTGAGTAATGCATATGTGTGTGTGAGTAATGCATATGTATGTGCGTGAATAATGCATATGTGTGTGTGAGTAATGCATATGTGTGTGCGCGAATAATGCATATGTGTGTGCACATTACACTACAAGAGCAATTTGGAGTTACATGTGAATTCTGTTTGTGTGTGTGTGTGCGTGTGTGTGTGTCCTTCAGATCAAGCCACTCTGGTTCTGATGAAGACTCCCCGCTGCTCACTGCCTGACCTGCTGGTACCGGAGGAGCCCTCAAACCGAGGTCGCCGGGCTCTGCCTCCCCAGAGCAAGTGGAACAAGAGGCATCTGTCCTGGAGGTAAACCCAGTATCCCACAAGCACATGGTCGGGGTGCACAAATGCACGGTCGGGGTCCGCAAATGCACGGTTGGGGTCCGCAAATGCACGGTCGGGGTCTGCAAATGCACGGTCGGGGTCCGCAAATGCAGGGTCGGGGTCTGCAAATGCACAGTCTGTGTCTGCAAATACATGGTCAGGGTCTGCAAATGCACGGTCGGGGTCCGCAAATGCACGGTCGGGGTCTGCAAATACACGGTCGGGGTCCGCAAATGCACGGTCGGGGTCCGCAAATGCACGGTCAGGGTCTGCAAATACACGGTCGGGGTCCACAAATGCACGGTTGGGGTCCTCAAATGCACGGTCGGGGTCTTTGCATCCGTGGGGAGGACTGCATCAGCTTTCTCCTCCCAGGCCTGTTGCTTATAACCATCCGCAGAGTTGTTTTTTTTAGCTTTTTATTTTGTTACCTTCTGGCCAATGTTTTAACTTCCCTGTCATACTTACACTCCTAAGAAATGTTATTCAAATATATGTAATTATAACAGTAATGTTTTAGTGAGGGATTTTGGGGCCGAATGTGATTGGCTTCTGCCCATAGCAGTCAGTTGTGATGCTGAACCTATAATGCTCATTACGGTGTACCCCCCCCGCAGAGTCCGAACATTCCCCAAGGAGTCGCACCTGCTGGGCCGGGACACCATCCGTGCCCTCATGTACTACGCGCTGAAGGCTTGGAGCGACATCGCACCACTGGACTTCCATGAGGTGGCAAGCAGCCGCGCCGATATCCAGATCGATTTCACCAAGGCTGACCACAGTGACGGCTACCCTTTCGACGGACCTGGTGGCACCGTAGCACATGCCTTCTTCCCTGGGGAGCGCTTCTCTGCGGGTGACACCCACTTTGATGATGATGAGTCCTGGACCTTTCGGTCCCCAGGTGGGCTGCTCCTGCACTGCCTCAGCCATTTTGCTGGGTGTCTGGGATATTAGATATTGCAGAGATTCATAGCAGTTACTCATTGAAGGCTTTTGTTTCACTGAAGTTAATAAGCTAAACAGCTGGGAATTTTCAGTGGCTCCCACCCATAGTCCACCTACAGACACCAGTCCATCATCTAGACACACGCTTATAGGATCCAGCAAATCAGCCATACAGGGATGTGCCCACAGATATCTGCCAATCATTCACAGACATGCACCCAACACCTGACCATCCACAGATACAGTACTGCCAGTCTTTGAGTGGAGTGGTTTGAGGCTCAGCAGATTAGGATATTGTGACTATGACCCACAGGTTGTTTGTTCAAATCCCTGGGTTGACAGAGTGATTTCAGCATTAGGCTCCTGAGTAAGACCCCTAACCCCAGTTGTTCCAGGAACTGACTGACCCTGTCATGACTCTTTGGTTGAAGACTAAGCACTTGTAAAGCACTTTGAGACAAGGTGATGTTGTGAAAATGCACTATACACATAAAATTTAATTGAAATTAATTAATAAAAAGTAGGTATTCTGAGTGTCATCGTTTCTAGAATGTGTTTTTGATTCTGCTGTGTCCAACGATCAGGAGCTAAGGTTCACATCTCTCTGGAATCCACCCCCACCCTACCGAATACATATGCGCTCCAGCAGTGCCCCCTGTGGGCTGCCTTGGGACAGCAAGATGCATCATCTGCCTGACAGGCTGCGGACAGAGTTCATTAATTACCTTCCTTTAGCTGCTGCAGAAACAGAGGCTGGCTGGTGTCAGATTGGTTGTGTGTTCATGAGATGATAACCCTGGTTCCATCTGTCCCTTTCTCCTGTAGACTCGCACGGCATGGACCTGTTTGCGGTTGCCGTCCATGAGTTTGGTCATGCCATCGGGCTGGCACACACATCCGCCATGGAGTCCATTATGCGACCGTACTACCAGGGCCCTGTGGGCGACCCACTCAAATACGACCTTCCGTATGAAGACAAGGTCCGCGTCTGGCAGCTCTATGGTGAGCTTTGCTGTGCCTGAGCCATCATCCTCGCCTGAGTCTTGTTTTCTCTAAGCACTGATTTGCCTTTAGTTACTACAACTAGTACACTTAGTACATCCTGGACAGGGATGCAGCCTATTCATCTGCAGTCTATTCAAATAGCCGCAAGTCAGGAATATTCCCTGGATGGGATATCAATACATTGCCAGGAACATTCTTGCTCTCTCTATTATACACACAAACACATTTTTATTCATATCTTTGTGGAGACTCTTCATTCATTTCCTTGGGAAAATCCCTAATCCCAACAATGACAATCTTAACCCCTAACCCTGGTACGGACCCTGGCATTTTTACTTTTTTGATTGCAGTCACAGATTTTTATAAAATTGAGTTTCCCCTCGTGGGAACCAAAAAAAGCTGCATTTTTTTCACTCACCACTGCTTGCTATGCAATAATATGTGTAGCTGCTGTGCAAACACACGCTCTTTAGAGCACAGAAAAAGGGCGAGGAGAGCTTTTCAAATATAATGTTTAAATAGATTGTTACTATGACAACCAGAATGTCATAATTCTGAAGGGGTAAAATGTGCTGTAAGCACACGCTCTACTTCCGAACAAACTAGACATTGAATGAGACACATCTAAACATGAAGAGGTCCTTCTTAAAGTGTTTCCGGCCCCAGCGGTGGCAGAGGAGGTGGGGAAGCACCTGAAAAGCAGGAGAGTGGAAAACAAAAGGAAAAAATTCTGGGCAAAGAAGTTTATCTTTGAGGGGGAAAGAGAAAGTGGAAAAAATGTGAAATTCCAAAAAGTGAAGTGAGGGAGAGAGAAGGGAAGCTACTGTCTTTATAGGAAGGGGAGGGAATGGTGAGACCATAGGTGGGGGATGAGCTGATAGAATAAGTGCAGTGGTGTGGGTGAAAAAGGACGGAAAAGAGGCTAAAGTAGGCCTGGGCAAAAATATTGTACCACATATTTATTTTGTAAGTTACTGAGCAGTACAACCAAACCAATTCAACTTTTTAGAAATGGCTGTTGTTTGTGCCGAGTCAGATTTGGCAAATCCAAACACACTCCATATTACCAACGTCAGACTCTTTTAGGGACACGCGGCGCCTTGTTTTACTCGGGTGAGAGTCTCCCACAGCCCCTCACCTGGTTCTCTGATAAAATCCATTCGTTTTCTTTCATGAAATTGGAAAAAAATTAGACACATAATGTCTAATACTCGCAAAATGTATAAAACATGGGGATCGCTGTCTATGTAGAGAAACCCCATCCACGCGAGACTGAAATTAGGATACATGCAGTACGCAGAGGAGGAAAATAAAACCAATCATCAATATTCTCCTTCGAAAGCCGACCTCATTTTTTTCCTTCCTTTTCTTGTTCTGATTTTCTTTTTTTGTTTGTGTATTACGTGCGTCGTTTGTCTCATGTAGCATAAAATATTGTTTTCATATCCATATAATCTGCCCTGTATTGTCACGGTATGGTATGGTATGGTATGGTATGGTAATGTATGGCACGGCACAGCACGGCACGGTATGGTATGGTAATGTACGGTACGGCACGGCACGGTACGGTACGGTACGGTACGGTACGGTATGGTATGGTATGGTAATGTACGGTACGGTATGGTATGGTATGGTAATGTACGGTACGGCACGGCACGGTACGGTATGGTATGGTAATGTACAGCACGGCACGGTACGGTATGGTACGGTACGGTACGGTACGGTATGGTATGGTATGGTATGGTAATGTACGGTACGGCACGGTACGGTACGGCATGGTACGGTACGGTATGGTATGGTAATGTACGGCACAGCACGGTATGATACGGTATGGTATGTTATGGTAATGTACAGTACGGCATGGCACGGTACGGTATGGTAATGTACGGTACGGCACGGTACGGTACGGCATGGTACGGTACAGTACGGTACGGTATGGTATGGTATGGTATGGTATGGTATGGTATGGTAATGTACGGTACGGCACGGTATGGTATGGTATGGTAATGTACGGTACAGCACGGCACGGTACGGTACGGTATGGTAATGTACGGTACGGCACGGCACAGCACAGTACGGTACGGTACGGTACGGTAATGTACGGTACGGCACGGCACAGCACGGTACAGTACGGTACGGTACGGTACGGTACGGTATGGTATGGTAATGTGCGGTACGGCACGGCACGGCACGGTACGGTACGGTACGGTATGGTATGGTATGGTAATGTACGGTACGGCACGGCACGGCACGGTACAGCATGGTACGGTACGGTACGGTATGGTATGGTAATGTACGGTACGGCACAGCACGGTACGGTATGGTGTGGTATGGTAATGTACGGTACGGCATGGCACGGCACAGCACGGTACGGTACGGTACGGTATGGCACAGGCAGGTAAAAGGTGGCGATGCACTTGCAGGCATTCAAAGGGAGACAGATAGGAAAACACAGGAGAACAGAAACCCATTAATTACAAATAAACAGATCAGAGACCAGCTTCAAATCTGTGACCAAGAGAGTTATACTGTTTGCTACATGCTCAGCCCAATGAGCTACGTGGCAGTTTGGGGAACAATGGAAACACACAAGGGTTGAAGGACAAAGGGGGGAAAGGCAAAATGACCAGCAATGTCCAATGGCCAAATGGGGAAGGGGCCAGGAGGCACAGACCCTGACAAGTGTATACTGTCATGTTCTCATTCATTTCTATTTATCTGTTAAATCAACCGAATGGGGAAAAAGCATCATTTCATCCTACATTCAGTTCACTAGTTGATTGCGGGAGGGGCAGTTTAGTTGTCATTTCTAATGTTGTAGAACTTTCACCTTTATAAAAGGGGGCTTCATTGCATCAATGCTGAAGGGAAGAGGAGCATTTTCTGCAGCCCAGGTTTTACTTCTGATTTTCCCTGTATTGCTGGTATAAACTTCACTGTTTTCATGAGTCTTCTCTGTGTGTAATGCGCCATCCTCTGTCCTCCAGGGGTCCGGGACTCCGTGTCGCACACCATCCAACCTGATGACTCCTATTCTGCAGAATCACCGATTCTGCTGGACCTCCCTGAAAACAGGTCCATCGTTCTGTGAGTCGAGCACCTCATCCTAGGTCCATCCTAGGTGAATCGGCCCCCATCGTGTGACCGTGGCTTCCCCGACATGTGTCCCTGTCCGTCGCTCACCATGCACGTTCACTACACTTCTGCTTTCCCATGCTTTTCACCGCCCTCCACCGACTCTCTGCTGTCCCCCCGCCCAGCCCTTCTGGAGATACCCCGGACAGATGTAGCACCGCTTTTGATGCTGTGGCTCACATTCGGGGAGAGGCCTTTTTCTTCAAAGGTACAGACTCGGCCTGTTTGGCCATTTTTATTTTAATAAAAGCTGACTCGTTTAAGAACAATACAGCTGACCTGTATCACACAGCTGTTGGACATGGAGGCCTGGCTCACAAACTCCGTTATAGTTCATCCCAAAGGTGTTTGATAGGGTTGAGGTCAGGGCTCTGTGTGGGCCAGTCCAGTTCTTCCACACCAAATTCAACCAACATTGTCGTTATGGATCCTGCTTTGTGCACTGGGGCAGAGGAGGGTCTTCCTTCCCCAAACTGTTCCCACAAAGTCGGAAGCATGGAAGCACAGAACCTCTCATGAATGTGAAGGGGTTACTGTGTATTGGTACATATATATTGATACAAAGTACAGAAACTCATTCTTTTACTACAATCACAGATGCTCTACATAAACATTATTTATGTCGCACTATGTACACAACTTGTATATATGTACTTCTCTGAGAAATTTATTTATTACACATATACTGTATAGTTGTTTCTAGCATTTTAGTACTTTTTTGTGCTTTCGGATTATATGCCAAACTCCATTTCGTCGTCTAAGTACTTTGTGTGATGACAATGAACGGACATGCAGTATAACGCAGGAGAATCTGTCCAGAACAACCACAGGCTCTCAATTCCCCAGGAAAGTACTTCTGGCGACTGACCAGGGAGAAGCACCTGGTGTCACTCCGGCCGGCTGAGATCAGCCGCTTTTGGAGGGGCCTGCCATCTAACCTGGATGGCGTGGATGCCATATATGAGAGGCCGGGAGACCACAAGATTGTCTTCTTCAAAGGTGCCAGATCATCTTTGTTCCACTGCTGACCCCTAGTGGTGGTGATGCAGTTCTCTTTTCTGCAGAACCTGCAAGGCTGAAATGAAATCCCAGCCGTACCTTACAATTAAGTTGCTGGGGTTTGTTATTGAGGTGGATTAAGCTGTTAGGGCTTGTAAGCGGTGAGATTTAACCGGACAACAGGGGGTTTGGTGAGGTTTGGCTTTATTACAACAAAATGACACTGAGATCGATACAGTATAATAGCAGACTCGCTTATGTACAATATGATAATTTATACCAGAAGTGTGTCGGCTGGGGTGATGCATGAGTAAATGGTGTCCTGTAGTTGTTCTGGGCATACAGCAACTCTACATATAACAGACTTTGGATATAACGGACTTCTACCAGATCTCTTAATGTCCGTTATAACGGGATCTTACTGTAAAGGCATTTAATTAAGTGAGATTCTCATTCTGAAAGAGAGCTGAAAGTTGATTAGGCCAAGCTGGACATGAGTGTATTGGGAGGCTTGTAAAGAGTCAGGATAAGCGGGGCATCATTTCAGCATGGCGCCCCCTGTCTTTCTCATGATGTAACACACATTAACGCTGAGCTGATGATGTGGGAAACGCCGCTGGGATACTGTACCATATGACTCACTGCTCTGCTTTTACCTGCAGGCTCTGTGTTTGTTCACTGATCTTCTGTCTGCAGGAGTCAAGTACTGGGTTTTCAAAGACAACCACGTAGAAGAGGGCTACCCCCGGCCGATCAGCGACTTCGGCCTGCCCATGGAGGGCGTGGACGCTGCCTTCGTGTGGCTCCACAACGACAAGACGTACTTCTTCAAGGACAACCAGTACTGGCGCTTTGACGACCACCTGCGGCAGATGGACCAGGGGTACCCCAAGGACATGGCTCTGTGGAAGGGCGTACCCCCTAAACTGGACGACGCCATGCGCTGGTCAGACGGTACAAGCCCATCCTCCGTGCTGTTCAGCACATCCACACAAATACCAGATTCATACGCCCACTGAAACATAGTGGAATGCAGAAGGAGATTTGCACAACAAAAGCTTGATTTGATTGTAATCAGATGCATTGCTAATTGAAATGCAAGACGGACATTTTCGGTGAGAGAGCATGAGGACAGGCTTTGCCTACCTGGCCAAGCAGCATGAGGACCCTGACTGTTAGCCTGAAGGAGATGCAGAGACAGGCACCTCTCACCGCCCCTTCTTGTTGTCCTACAGGCTCCTCCTACTTCTTCAAGGGTACAGAGTACTGGCAGCTTCAGGACAGCGCCATGGAGGTGGAGCCGGGGTTCCCACGCTCTGTGGGGAGGGACTGGCTACTCTGTACAGACATGCAGTCAGACTCACCGGCCACGGAGCCTAACGTAACAGAGAGGACACACCCGCGGGCCCGGAACCATGCCGACCACGCCGAGAGCAGCTACGAAGTGTGCTCCTGCACATCTGACTCGGCCATGGCACTATCCTCCTGCCCCTTTGGCCCACCCCTCTCTCTCCTGGTGCCCCTCTGCGCCACGTTCCTCACTCTCCTGCTGTGAAGTGGGGGCACTTGCTGACAGATAGTACTGTGGGGGCTGGTTTTTCCTCTTTCTCCCTCCAACAGTCGTCCCACCCCCAAAACAACTCTTAACAGCGGCCTTTCGGCTGCCCTGTGGGATCCCTTTAAAGCCGGTGGTTTTACATCAGGTTTGCTGTTCTAATTACTGCTGTAAACAGCGTTGTAGCTTATTTCTTGGCCTTCAGCGCATGTGGAAGTCCTGAGGACGGCACCATTGCTCCCGACTCCTTGTTTTCGTCTGACTGCGGTGCCCTGCTGTGGACGGCTGGGCTCCGGTCTGATCGCAGTAATAATCCCGTGTGGGTCAGGCAGCCCTTTACTGCATCATGTTTCCTTGCTCTGCCCTTATCCTGCTGCTTCCCCTCTGAAGGTGTCATCATTTCATCACCTTCCAGGTGTGGTCCTCCGTGTCCATTCCAGTTCCTTCCCAGCCAAGACGCTTCCTGTCCATACTAAGGTTTTAAATATGTTTTGTTGCTGATAAACACCCAAATATCTGTGGCCAAATTGTTAATGGTTTCCACTGGTTTTCTCATATCACCAGAGAATTTCTGTATTCAGTTTTCACATCTGTCCAGCACACCTAATTATACACGTTTGCCACTCGGACACTGCCATTCTTTCACTGATTTGTTATGATATCCAGATATATTTAAGAATCCATAAATATATACACAGAGCGGATGCAAAAAAATTCAGTGAAAGCCACCTTTTCTAAGTCCTGAAATATTTTTGTAAAAAATAAATTTAAGACATCTCACAGGCTATATAATGGGTTTTTTCTGAAAAAAAGGAGATGGGGACAAAAAGAAGAAGAAATGTAAACTGGACGCACTGTGGGAGCGTAAAATGGCAACGTACCCCAAGGTGACACTTATACGGGCTAAAGCTGAGCAGCTCTTCTGTTCCTACATGTTCAGCTACATTATTGGTTTTACTGGTGGCGGTGAAGGGGATATTAAATCATCACCATTTAATGGAATGATGAGGTGAAATAAATGGGGAAAAAATTGAAGTGGTAATAGAGTGACAGTGAAACACAGAATGAGGTGTGAGGTAAGGACTGCATACCTACCACAGGATATACGACGCAAGAGGGGGAGCCCAGCGATTAAGGCTGTTGTCATGACAACATCCAGCAGTTCTGCTTCTTCTCACCTTCTTGTCATCCTGGAAAAAATTAACCCCATTTAGTTTGTTTTCTTGGGGTCCAGGCCTCTTTTTCAGGCATGAGAACTACAAATTCCATGATCGATCTGAACAATCAAATGTGTGTATGTGTGTGTGTGTGTTTTACCTTTGTATGTCAATTTTGTATGTAAATGTATGTATGTAAGGTTTTCAGTCCCAGATCATTTGATTACACCTGAATGTCAGTAATACCTCACTAAGAGTGCAGTAAAATGCCCGGACAGTATGAAAAATTCGTTGTGTGGCTCGGTCTGCTCCTCCTCATACAGCTGCTTACCATAACTACTAGAACAACAACTTTTCTTCCTCTACCCATTCCTAGTTGACCACTGCTTTGTGACAATCAGTGCTACCACTGGTCAGTTATCGCAGTCGACATACATGATTTCTACAGAACAGCCATCTGTCACAAACCCATTTATCATGTCACCTCATTTTGTGCACGACAAAGTGCACTCAGAAAAGTGAAGCGGGAATTGGCCTCAAGTCTTGAAAATGGTAAATGAATACAGATCCAGTAAGAAAACAAAAGACAAAGTTCTGTTTCCAAGCGATGAGCCAATTCATGTATAGAACTATGAGGCTTGTAGCCATCCATCCATCCATCCATCCATCCATCCATTTTCTTTAACCACTAGTCCAATTCAGGGTCATGGTTTGAGGGGTGTGTCCTGGAGCCTATGCTGGAATTTACATGGGCAAGGCAGGGAACACCCCAGGAGGGGGCACTAACCCATTGCAGGGCACACTCACACAACATTCACTCTTACATACACTACTATGAGCAATACATAACACTAGGCAGGCATAAATAATACCGTAATCAGGGTTCCTGTTATTATGTTTTCCTGAACAAAAGCAGGTGGGAAAATCACAATCCTGAAATAATGTGTTTTTAGAGACTAGCAGGGAACACTTGTTAGATCAGTAATTAGTAATTATGTTTCATCCATTAAAGTCATGAGTGCTGGGAAAACAGGCAAAAACAGAGGGAAAAAGCATGGTATTGCCATACATGTTCCATTCATTACGTACAGTACAGCTGGGGTACGCCCTGGACCATGCCCTGCTGCTATTCCACTGTTACAACAGAATAATCACACAAAACCTGAGTAATTGCACAATTTTAATTCTTTTAATTTTGTGAAAATCGTACATGAAATATACATTCTACAGTTTAAACATTTTGTCCATACTGTGACGCAGGGCGGAGCGCAGAAAGACATGGAGACTTGTTTGCCAGGGAAATCACGGTCTTTATTAACAACCCTTAAAAGAGCTACAGCAGGCACCCAAACTAATACACCGACGGGAAACACAAGGTCGTCAGACGCCGACCTGCAAGATGCACACAACGTGGGAGGTTTACACAAACTAAATACACGCGAGGATCGGACCGGGAACACACATGACATGGCAAACACATGCGCGACAATAGGGAAATGCAACCATAAACATTAACAACAACAATACAACAAGGGCTATTTATAACTGCACGCGGGGCATACTAGGACATGCGCCCCGCCGATGCTGCAATACATTATTTTGTATTTATAAAATGTCTTTATCATAAGCTGCACAGCATGTGCTGCCGCAATCACACTTGCGTAATTGGCAAACACACTTCCCCTGTGGAGAAACTATGAATACGAAGCCTTTAATCTGCATAGAAAAAGCAGTGTTTGTATACTAAATCTTAATGAACGAGTAGCAATAATGAAATATGTACAGTGAAATATCTAATCATAATAATAAAATAATAATAATAATGAATCAAACACAGCATACAACTCAGATTCCGAATTTAATTAATAAAAAAAAACATTATAACTATTACCATTTTCTTAGCAAAATGAAAAGTTGAAAACATTCTTGGAGCCTTGGATTTTGCATACACGGTGCCCTCTACCGGATTCTGTCGAAACAGCACCCCCTATTAGCCAACTTCACCCTCATGCGCTCTGCGTTAATTAAGTCAGTACCCTGAGTGAAGTATATTGTGTCCTCAGGACATCCGTCGAATTTGTATAAAACTACATGATTATTAGTCATTAAGTGATTACCGCAACATCACTAATATGTTTTAATGTATTGATTAAAATAACTTCCGCATGTTTGCACATGTAAATTTATTTCATTTGTAACTCAGAGGTTGTTAGCGGCCTCCAGGGTCATCAAGTCTCGCGGGCGGGCTCATTTGCTGTCCTCCAATCAGGACGCGGCGCTTGAGGTGAGCGAATTGGCGGGAAGCGACTTTATTATTCCCTCAGGCGGCAGCGGGCAGTGGTTTTTATGCGACGTTACAGTCCTCGGTTTAATCACGGCTGATGCAGTGAAATACTGTGCGAGGGGAGGAATTTTCCTGTTACAGGCATTAAGATAGTAAGACGTTTTGGGGGTTTAATCGCTGAGACTGCCAATTTACCTAGAGAGTATTCAATTCTGCGGGCTGTCCTTTAGTTATGGAAGACTTTATAGTATATGTAACATATTTCATTACATATTACATGTAGGAACGGGGGCTTGGTAGCGAGTACAGGAAGGAAAGGGCTTTGGACATGAGTTCCTCTGACGAGGTAAGGCAGCTAGAAAACAGGTACATGCGACCATGTTAACAGGTTTAAAAAAGCCACATTACCTACGTGAGACACACATGTCAAACCCGGAACTAGACGCATGGCGTGTGAGTCGCGGCCGCGGAAAAAATTGGTTTTTATTTCGGCGCCCATGTTAACAGGTTAGAGCGGTCGCGCGGCTCATGCCTCGCAGTGGCGCGTGCGGTAATCGGCAAAAATAATAGTTAAGACCTGCTGATAGTCATACTGACATACCAACAAAATTACATAACTGCTACATTTCACTGTAGTTTCATTGTCTAGGCTACATATAGACGTGAAAAAAATAATTAACCATTTTCCCCTGTCTGGCTGCTTTTTTTACCTGAATGTTTTGCTTTTAGGTGTGAATTCTGGGATTCTGTGCAACGTCATGACCTAAACTCTTGTATTGTTTGCAAACAGGGATATTATAGGTCTCAAACAAAATCTTTGCTCATATAGTTTTAACATTTGGGTATGAAAATTCTGCATGCATTAAAGGAGAATGTTGTTTTTTTTCTTGGTTTTATGTTTTAGATAAAAAAGTAAGGACAACATGAAAAAAGAACAAAATATTGTCCCCCTTTAAGAATTTTCCCCTTTGATGAATAAAGTTTATCCTACCTTAATAAGCTTTCCAACCAAAAACTCAAAAATTTCAGCACTCACTAGCGACTTCTTTGACCCGACACTCAAAATCTTCTAACCAACCAACAAAAAGCACATGGCTTCACTCCTTTGTATTGGTAGTTCAAAAATCAAAACAAATCAGTCAGGTGTAGGAAGTGAGGCCTTGTTTGCCATGGATCCCAAGATTTTCTGGGAATAATACAAACTGTGAAATCAGCCTTCAGTGGAAACACCCTTTCGTACTTAATACATGCATTTGAACCTTGGTTTTGAATGTAACATCGCTAGTTATTACTAACTTGGCCAGCGAATGCTGTGGCTTTTCAGTGTCAGTGTACCTGCCCTGTCAAGCATGAAGTGGCATTATGGAGGCTTCTGTCCCCACACAGGAGGATTACACAGAAATCCAGGCCCATTTCTCCAAGCTTGAATGGGTGCGGCTTCAGAGATGGGAAAAGTTGCGCTACAGGAACATGAAGAGGAACCACCAGGCCATGTTGGCCATCGGTAGATTTTGTGCATCGGTGTTGGGGTCACACAAATAACAAGAGCGTGACAATCCTCAACTGTCCCCGTTTTCTGTAGGGCTAAACTCCACTACACCAGCATTCATGAGAAGAGGCCGATCCAGGAGGATTACAGCAGAGGGGCCAGGCGATGATAAACGCAGTGATTCGGAGGAGGAGTGGACTCCCCACCTTCTGAGAAGGGTTCCGAGCAACACAGAAAGACGAGGTGAAACAGCCAATGACAGGTCATACTTTCTCACAAAGTGCCAGGCACTCATCAACATCATTAGAGCATAGGGGTGCCTCGATCAGTAAATACAGTACAGCCCAAAAGTTTGGACACACCTTCTCATTCAATGTGGTGTCTTTATTTTCATGACCATTTACATTGGTAGATTCTCACTGAAGACATCAAAACTATGAATGAACACATGTGGAGTTATGTACTTAACAAAAAAATGTGACAGAACTGAAAACATTTTGTATTCTAGTTTCTGATTACTGCTTTGCACACTCTTGGCATTCTCTCGATGAGCTTCAAGAGGTAGTCACCTGAAATGGTTTTCCAACAGTCTTGAAGGAGTTCCCAGAGGTGTTTAGCAAGTGTGCAAAGCAGTAATCAGAGCAAAGGGTGGCTATTTTGAAGAAACTAGAATATAAAATATGTTTTCAGTTATGTCACCTTTTTTTGTTAAGTACATAACTCCACATGTGTTCATTCATAGTTTTGATGCCTTCAGTGAGAATCTACCAATGGTCATGAAAATAAAAACAACACATTGAATGAGAAGGTGTGTCCAAACTTTTGGCCTGTACTGTATGAGCGTTGTGAAAATGCCCTAAGGTGGTGCAGTCTGCCAGAAAGGCTCCTTTGTGTCTTCAGCATCCAGGAGTTTCCATTTGGATGGTCCAGTCAGAGCAGAACCCCTGCTGTGGGATCAGAGTCACATGTCACAGGGTGGGGAAGGAGGGTCTGTTTGCTCAATGCAGGCTGTTTCTGGCTGTGCACTGTAACACTGCTTAACAGGCATACGGTATCATTTTGATTTTGTTGTAAGCTTACATTTTCCAGCAATAAAACTGACCATAGCATCAACTGAAAATTAGTTATACACCGATAAGGACATTGCTGGTTGATACCATTAACCTATTTAGAAAACTTAGATATACCAATTGTTTTGGCAGGGTTCTACTTAAATAAGTTGAAAGGGACGCCCCACCCAAATAAATAAAATAAATAAATGACATTCCAAAATTTGGAAAAAATCTGAGTATTTTATAACAGTATTCAACTTAAATATTTCTAACATTAATTGCATTCAGTTACTGGTACACTTTCTAAATAACTATTTATGTTCTTTAAATTAATGGATAAAGTATGGATCATTATTTTAATGGGAATTATCAGTGGTAAATGCAGGCTCATTTTTAACGATCAATGGCCTACTGTTGCTATATTGGCCTATACCGATAGCTGGCCAATTCAATCAGAGCATCTCTACCAAAAACCTTCTCAGCAGGGTGTCAGAGAGGTTAAAATAAAGGGTCAGTAATACCTGATATGTATGGGTGAAAGGACCACAAATAACCCCCACAAGTTAAAATGGAGTGCCAGTGGGACTCTTTGCCAATGTCACTTGTACACTCTAAAGTGGTTGGTTATTTTTTAAGTGTTAATCTGAAAAGCAACGTGTATGCCACGCCAAAAGAAGTTCATAAAACGCTCAGTACACCTTGATAATGTATTCATCAAGCATTCAGAAATCATTCATAAACGTCATGCATGTATACCTTTACATCCTAACATCCCTTAACAGCTGTAATATACATTAATAACAAAATTATATAATAACAAACATAATTGTATAATCATGTAATGCTTGTTATTAATGTATATTAAAGCTGTTAAGAGTTATTAGGATGTTAAAGTGTACTTGCATGCTGCTTTTGAATGCATTATGAAAGTGCACTGAATGTTCTATAAATGCATAATGAATGCATTATGAAGGTGCACTTAATATAAATCATTACCAAATAAAGGCCTGCATGTGCAGCTCTTTAGCGTGGTTTGCCCTTTTAATAATCTTTGCTCTGGCGGTGGTGAATTGAGCTCACTGCGGTGCCGGTGGACATGCTGAAGCATGTTCGTTGCGCTATTTGTGTATATTATCAGTCTTTTACAATGTTTGCACACAGTTTTTGTCTTTTAGGTGCTTTTCTTGCCGTTTTCATTTGTGATTACTGCCACACTGGCGATTTAAAATCGGGGAGGGGTGTGTCCTCATTTTCAAATTTGCTCGCCGTCTCACGTTCGGTCAAAACCAAAAACGTACGACGTCGATGTGAATACGCAGTGACATCTGACATCGAACTGATGTTGTGAAAAATGAAATGTAATATTACATCAGTTTTTCTGTTAAGTAAAATACTGTGAAGTTTTCTTAAAGTGGCAATTCATTTTCCACATCAGCTGGTTTAAATCGTCAATTCATTGTTACATGCCTAGTACTTCTATGTCCCTTTTCAAACCAACAGTGTTGTGTTACTCTGTGCACTTCAGGTATGTCAGAGAGCTTGCATTGTGAGCAGCAGACTGTGAACGTGACCGGCTATAGACGTGGTCGTAACCTGCGCAACACACCGAAGATACTCTACACTGAGGGAGAGGAGCTTAGAGATGATGATTACCTCTGTGAGTGGTTTATGGCTGAAGGAAATACCCCTTCACAAAGGTTGGTTTATACTTACTGCAGGCACGTCGGACTATCCTGTCTTTCCAGATGGTGCCAACAAGCCCCGCAACCATGTATTTTAACGCCAGGCCTGGGGTAGCACTGTAAAACAAACCTGTGGGTTCATGAAGTGTGATATGGAAGTTACATTGAAAATGACAGACTAATGGGTACTCATAGCATGCAAGGACATAAACAGGCAAATGACATCACAGTTTTGAACATGTTTTTTAGCTTACAGCTATCTGTGAGTTATTATAACCCCGTAGTGAGGAATCATATAAATACTGGTATTTCCAGACTTCCTCTGCTGACCAAAATTTTGTTTCAATCCATGAACTGAGTACTTTGTGAATGTGACTCTTCATACAGCTGGTTGGTTGAAGCAAAATCTTGGTCTGGATTTGTACTTTGTAGACATGAAATGGGTTTTGTTACTGTGTATAATCCTTGTTCCTGTTTTTTTCTTCATCAGATTGTGAGGATTGCCAGTCCTTCTTCACTGAGCAGTGTGAGGTCCATGGACCTCCTGTCTTCATCTCTGACTCTCCTGCAGTCATGGGGATCCCTGGCAGGGCCCTCCTTACCCTACCCCCTGGTTTAGAGGTTCAGACATCCAGCATCCCTGGAGCAGGCCAAGGGGTGTTCAGCCAGGGCCAGACTGTGCCCAGAGGAGTGCATTATGGTCCCTATGAAGGAGAAGTCATGGACAAAGAGCAGGCCATTGACAGCGGCTACTCCTGGGTGGTGAGACTTAGCATGCATCAGTGAGGAAGGTGTATATATAACCTAATGAGAAATTCATGTTGTCTTATTACTTTACAGCCTTGGGAACACAGGTCGCATTAGCCTTTTGTACATCTGAAGGAATATAGTCAGGCATCTGACTGATCAATTGAAAGTTCTTTACTGGCATAACTCGAGTGGGGTGATGTCTATAACTCACAGGCCTGTGGTTTCAGGTTTACAAGGGCAAACAGTGTGAGACATACATTGACGCCAGGAGAGAAACACACTCCAACTGGATGAGGTGAGATGACAGCATTACTGAGCGTGTGTCCGTGTTGCAGTAATACATACATACATATGGTATGTATTCTGGTCATGTCTGCCTCTCTATCTGATGCACACACTCATTCTGGCTGTGTGTCAGGTATGTGAACTGTGCCCGTGATGAGGAGGAGCAGAACCTGGTGGCCTTCCAGCACAAAGGGAACATCTTATATCGCTGCTGCAAGCTCATTGCCCCCGGGCAGGAGCTCCTGGTGTGGTATGGGGAAGATTATGCCAAGGACCTGGGCATGACCTTTGACTGCTTGTGGAGTAACAAGTGCTCTTCAGAAGGTATCTGTGTTTCGCATGCTTTTTTCTTATTTCTGTTAACCCTGTCCCATCTCAGTACTGACTGACTTGTCTCTATCTTGTCCCCAGCAAGGAGAGCGGTGGAATCCTCTCAAGGATTCCCATGTGCTCAGTGTCCCTTCTCCTTCACAGCGGAGGTTTACCTGCAGAGACACATCAAACGGTCTCACCCTGAGGAGTATGTCAGACAGCTGACGGCTGGATCTCTCAACACAAGCCAGCATTTCACAACTTCTATTGGCCCCAGTGCTGCTCAACCCAGTACCAACACACTTGGTACCCTGGAAGAAGCAGGTTCAGATGCTTCAACAGCACAACAGGAATCCCAGGCAGAAAAGATTCTAAATATAAAGAGCATTTGTAAAATACACCAGCGTATTCACACAGGGCAGAGGCCCTACCAATGCTCACAGTGTGGGAAGAGCTTCAGTCGGTTAGGACACCTAAAGACACACCAGCAGATTCACACAGGGGAGAGGCCCTACCAGTGCTCCCAGTGTGGGAAGAGCTTCAGTCGGTTAGGATCCCTAAAGATACACCAGCGTATTCACACAGGGGAGAGGCCCTACCAGTGCACTCAGTGTGGGAAGAGCTTCAGTCGGTTAGGATCCCTAAAGATACACCAGCGTATTCACACAGGGGAGAGGCCCTACCAGTGCACTCAGTGTGGGAAGAGCTTCAGTCAGTTAGGAAACCTAAAGACACACCAGCAGATTCACACAGGGGAGAGGCCCTACCAGTGCTCCCAGTGTGGGAAGAGCTTCAGTGAAGCAGGCGAACTAAAGACACACCAGCGTATTCACACAGGGGAGAGGGCCTACCAGTGCTCCCAGTGTGGGAAGAGCTTCAGTCAAGCAGGTGACCTAAAGAGACACCAGCGTATTCACACAGGGGAGAGGCCCTACCAGTGCACTCAGTGTGGGAAGAGCTTCAGTCGGTTAGGAAACCTAAAGAGACACCAGCAGATTCACACAGGGGAGAGGCCCTACCAGTGCTCCCAGTGTGGGAAGAGCTTCAGTCAAGCAGGTGACCTAAAGAGACACCAGCGTATTCACACAGGGGAGAGGCCCTACCAGTGCTCCCAGTGTGGGAAGAGCTTCAGTGAAGCAGGCGAACTAAAGACACACCAGCGTATTCACACAGGGGAGAGGGCCTACCAGTGCTCCCAGTGTGGGAAGAGCTTCAGTCGGTTAGGACACCTAAAGAGACACCAGCGTATTCACACAGGGGAGAGGCCCTACCAGTGCTCCGAGTGTGGGAAGAGCTTCAGTCGGTTAGGACACCTAAAGAGACACCAGCGTATTCACACAGGGGAGAGGGCCTACCAGTGCTCCCAGTGTGGGAAGAGCTTCAGTCGGTTAGGACACCTAAAGAGACACCAGAGGACTCATTGAGTTCATAATTCATCATAACAGTCAGTCAAATAAGTAGGTGTTCTTAAATAATTTATTGTATTTTTGTCTTTAAGTTGGGGGGGGGGGGGTGGTTTCAGTCATGTTCATGTTTTTGTTTAATTAAAGATTCAGAGATAATGTGTAATAATTTACAATATTTTAGGACATCTTCAGCTACACTAAATTAGAAAGCTGAACAATTACACTTGAAATGAAATTTGACTAAATGGATTTAAGCATTTTTTTATTCAAGGTTTATTTTTTTACCCCGACATTAAAAGGTTTGCTCATTCATGATTTGAAGACAGTATTGCTTAAAATATTTTTGATTTACCATATATATTTAACGCGTAAATGTTTTGATGCAGATACGAAACAAATAGATGTTTTGCGGAAATCACCACTCGGGTGCTTGCTTAACAGTAGCATGGATTACCCACTAATGTGATTGATCTTTCATATTCACCTATAATCATTTTTCTCTCGCTAAATGTGGAAATTTTATCTGCTGTTACTGTTATTGATAAAATTCAGTTGCGTGCTATGTTTCCGTGAGGATTGCGTAATGTTGCCACTAGTCTTTCTCCTCGCTCAGTATAAAGGCATAGAAGCAATCGGGCCATTCGCCTCCCAGAAGCAGGTGTCGTTTGCGGCTACATCCATAGTCATTAACTGGCTAGTGCAGAGCGTCGATAAAACATGGCGCACAATGGCAGTTATCTCTGGTCAAAGGACTCAAAAAACAATTGGTATTATTATTTACATGCATAAATGTGCCGATGACATCTAAGACGCTTCAATATTTACGGGCGCGTAGTTTGACCTCACCCTTGTGTAAACCGGAATAGAAATACGGTTCCTGCTGTGGCCTGTATTACGAAGCGGGGTTACTGGCTTATCGGGGTAACTTGTCGGATTTAAGGTAGTCTGGGCAAAATGTAAGTGAGCTAATATGAAGTCCATTTAAACGGTGGTACCTTAAATCAGACAAGTTGCCCCGCCAAGCCAGTAATCCCGCTTCGTAGTACAAGACACCGGTTCTGCAGGAAGGTTTGTGTTTTGTCCCTAGACAGCGAAGTACCATAAACAATTATATATATTTTTATTTTGGGTGCACAATGTAATATCTTGAGCGAACAATAAATTTAAACTTGTGCGCACACAATAATTCACTTGGTCACCCAAGATAATTATGTTATTCGCACAATATAGTATGATGAGCGCAGAAGATATTGTATTTTACGTACTAGATCATTAGGGCATTGAGCACAGTGGCGAGTACAGCTCATGAAAAGTCTACTTCAGTCTTGAAAAGCCTTACAAAAATATTCTTGTTACACCGCGATAGTTAGCATCATATTCGATATTGTTTAATGTGTTTCATCAAAAGAAGACCGGGTGGATTTTAATCACAGGTTCTTAATGCCCAGAACACAGCGATGGACACCGATCATTTTTGCGATGCGATCCATTTCACAAGTTGTGTTTTGTCTTGTTAATAGAGTATTTCAGCTGTACATATATTTTTGGTTTAGCAGATTTCTTTATGTGCGAATTCTAATTAATATTTGAATGGTCGCAAGAGCGCTTCACATTCACTTACAGTCAGGTGCTCCGAGTGTCCATTCTTAGCACAAAGGATGTATTACAGTTACAATAAGTCTGCAACAACATGAGACGGAGACACGGTAAAAAGTGTGCTGTGATTAGTTGACTGCGGGGGACAATGCATCCTGTTCAACGTAGCAGGGGGTCTGGAGCCTATCCCGGAGGCTATGGGCGCAAGGCAGAGGACAACCAATGCCGGTGTGCCAACCCTTCACAGGGCACACTCACATGGGCTAATAACTCTAAAATTAGATACGGCATTTCAAGTATATTATAGTGTAATCTTTTCACTAAGGGAGAGTGCACAACATTAAGTGGTCGTTTATTGCACATAATATAAGTAAATAATAAAGGAGCATGGTTGGTGACCATTGTTTAAAGTATTGCTGATTCCTGGCATACTTTATAAAGTTACAGGATATTGCATTAGAGGAAGTGGTGTTACGCAATAACAGGTCACTTAGTGACTTGGATTTTTGTGATACTGGGGGATATTTAATGTTCCCTTTTTTGCACAATGATTTTCAAAATTTAAATGTTTAATTTTGGTATAAACGTAATTGCTTAAGTGTAACTTTATTAAATGTCCTTGGAATCAGTCACACTTTAAAGCAGTGACCACCAACGCTGCTCCTGAAGATCTACCTTTATTAGTTATTAGTTTAATGTTACCTATAACCTGTACAATTCAAAGGAAAGACAAACATCTGTTAGGGGGAAAAATGTAAAAAATAAGAAACATACAACAAGCTTGCATAAGTGTGCAGACTCTAATACTCTGTATAAAGTACCTTTGTGTGCACAAGACAATTTCTTTGCAAGGTAAAAAAAATAAAAAATACCAGCTTTAAGAACTTCTAATTAGAGAGTTGCACTTCCATCCATCAATCCATCCATCCGTTTTTCAAACCGCTTATCCTACTGGGTCGCGGGAGGTCCAGAGCCTATCCCGGAAGCAACAGGCACGAGGCAGGGAACAACCCAGGATGGGGGGCCAGCCCATCACAGGGCACACTCACACACCATTCACTCACGCATGCACACCTACGGGCAATTTAGTAACTCCAATTAGCCTCAGCATGTTTTTGGACTGTGGGGGGAAACCAGAGTACCCAGAGAAAACCCCACGACGACATGGGGAGAACATGCAAACTCCACACACATGTGGCCCAGGCGGAGATTCGAACCTGGGTCTCAGCGGTGTGAGGCAACAGTGCTAACCCTTGGTGTTTCTCAAGAATCTGAGAGTGATGCTACCTCTCCTCCAGACCTAGAGAAACAAGCTCAAATGGGCTTCCACTGCATACGGGCAGATACTCTGGGTGGGACGTGGGCCTTTTGGGAGGACTGGTATCTCCTGGATGGGACATCTGGAGTTGCTCACAAGGCATGGGGTTCTGTTCTCAGGTTTTGGCCGGTCCTGGTCAACCTGGCATCACTGATCCTCAACCAGGACAAGGGCATATGAAGGACCAGATGGATTTCAGCTTTTCTCCTCCTGTGTGCCTTGCAGTGCTTCTTGGTCATTTCACCCTAAAAACCAAACAGTAATGCTTTAAAAACTTGCAAAAGAGGAAATACTTTGAGTGAGGAGACGGTTGGGTGTCTGACCTGTTTGTAGCAGTGAGCACCGAGCTGTAAATCACTGACTCCTGCTGCGTCTGCTCCGTCTCCACAGGCCTGAACAACAAACGTATGATCAGCATAGGAAACCCCCGGGAGGTGGAAAAGCGTGGGAAAAGGCCTGAGTGTTGGGTCTGGGGGCTCTTTCCTGGACCCAAGTCCACAAAGTGGGCAGCCTGCAGCATAACATCGATGCATATATGGCTCAAGCGCTACGTCAGAGAACAGAGACATGGAGAGGAGCATTTTAAGAGCTGCTTAGCCAGAGGCTCCGTGTTGAAAATACACTGCAGCACCGTGCCAGCCAGCTCTGCCGAGATCACGCAGTGAGTGCTGCAGTGAAAAAGGCATGCTCACAGCACAGACAATCATACCGCTTCACTGGTGGCTTGGTGTCAAAATGAAGGGCAGCATAGCTGACTCCTTCCTCCCGGGGAGAAGTGTCCAGTCCCAGCGCCATGCTTGGGGGATGTGTGCTTTCTGTGCCAGGAACATGAACGTGCTCATCTGCAATCTTCAGAGAATAAAACAGACGGAGGTTCCAGTGAAGCCGTCTCAATAAACGTAAACTTTAGAACTGAGAGGCGTTATTTAAACCTGTGTCTTCACTGTCCTCGATGTCTCTTTCCTTAGCCGGCTGCCCTTCATCCTGTGAGACAGGCAAGTTAAACCAATTTGTTAACAGAATGCAGCCATTTTCTCTTTGCTTCAGTTTTGTGTCTTAAACAGAGGAAACGGTATCTGATGGTAAAACCTACCTCTTCACAACAATGGCCACCAGAAAAACAACAACCAGAACAAACAATACCACCCCCACTATAACCAGTGTTGTGGTCATGTGAGAGTCATCTGTAGAGACAAGAATCAAATTGTGCTTTTAAAAAAATTAGTATCAGCAATTCATCAAATCCTGTTTAATTCAATGTAATTACACACACCAATGGGGTTTCTGTTCTAGTTTAATGTGGGACAGTTTTTATACCTCAGAATTTGAGTAGATAAATTACGAGTCATAAATATTCTTTAATCAAAATTTTTGTTTTTAATAACTCCATTGAGAGGGTAGCAAATTGTCCCAGTGTGTGACATCGTCACCTTGATCCTCCAGGGTTGTGGGTTGGATTCCTGTCTTAGATTGTCCATTGAGTTTGTATCTTCTCAGTCAGGCACATTGGTCTTGCTTAATTGGCAATAGTGTGGGAGTGAGTTCCCAATATATTAACAATTACCTTATATTTTACAGAGACTGTCCCTTTGCAGTATAATATTGGATAATCTGAGTACAGATCAGACCGACCACCTTGACTTTTGAGCTCTCTGACAAGTAGGTATTGTACCCTGTATGAGAACTTTGGTCGTGGAAAAGGCAGTGTGGCATCTCAGCATCAAGCATCTCATCTTGCATCACTTATAAATATGCAAAATGATATAAATGGTGCGAAGGTGTCATTAAAATATCTAAAGATGGTCGACACCTAGTCGACCCACTACCAGTGCTTGAAATATTGGTAAGGGGTGGCTCCACAACTATCGACCAATTCGCTTAACGACCTACTCGTAGGAATGGAACTTGGCCATTATGTGAGGAGTGTCTGTGTTTTGGTATTTGAGTTTTGCAGATGTGCAGGACATTCTGGGGAAAAGGAATAAATGTTTGTCTAGCCAGTTGTGTACAACCATCTTTTCTGCCATTATAACCTTTTAAAAGTACAAGGATATTTCCAGAGTGAATTTAAGAGACCTAAAGTGGCCCTGAAGTGCAGAACATAACACACTGATAAAAAATTTAAATATTAAGAAAACGTTTTTTACGTTTTGTATCAAACACACAAAATTAACAGCTACCTGGACTAAATACAACACATTAAAATCTTCTAAAACATCAGCTGTAGATGTTAGACTGCAAATGTTGTAGGTAAAGAATCAAGTGACATACTCACATTGAGCATTTAGTATGAAAGCGTCAGACACAGTCTCTGTATGTCCTTTCAAAGCACAGGAGTATTTTCCAAAGTGATGATAGGAGACAGGATCAAACTGAAGTGTGGACTGTGTGTCTGACAGCAGCTGTTTGTCCTTAAACCAAGTGAATTCTGATTGGCTGTGAGAGCAGTTCCCTGTGTCACATGTCAGATTCACAGAGTCTCCTTCTCTTAATGTACCATTTACTCCAGATGATGTCATCACCACCCTCAATTCTAAAATATGTCAGTATGTATTAGACCATCAATTACAGTAATACCTGTATGTGACACTCATATCTTATCATGGTTGATTATTTCTGACTTCAGTAATTACAGTACATAGTGTCAGTATTCAGCTAAATGGTGTTTTAAACATTTTATCTGAATGTCAGAAATGTTCAGCAAGTCTTTATAACACTAAAAGTAGCTGAACTGAAATGGTGGGCATATCTAGTCTTATGATCAACAATTAACATTTTTCTAAATTTGCAGATATTCTAACAGGTAGTTCATAAATAATTAGAAAATGAGAATTTATTTGGCTGCGCATGCAAAACATTCAGTAGTTACTTACTGTATGAACTAATAGCTAAACAGAAATGATTCAGAAATAAAGTCTCACCATGAACATATAGCTTCACTCCCGATTGACCAGTCCATTGTCCACGAGGTGCATTACTTCTGAACCTGAATCTGTACTCTCCAGCATCGGTTTTCCTAGTGTTAGATATCTTTAAAGTGCAGTTTTTCTTTTTGCCGCCCAAACATTCTGCCCTGTGACTGATGGCCTCCATTTTCTCACTCTGTCCTGGTCTGGGTTCAGTTAGGTTATAATTTTCACTGTGACAGACATATGATGTGTCAATACAATCAATATCTTTCTGACACCACATTGTCTCCTTAATTGTGTATCCATCTGGGTAATCATATTTACAGTAAATGAACACAGTGGAACCTCTCACTGTGCAGACTGAAGTATCTTGATACTGTACATTCCAGATATGACCCAAGACTCCTAAAAAACAGAAATATCCCTATATGGTAACAGATTTAGAGAAGTTCACAGTCTTAAACTGAACTGGACATACTCACAGGAAATTATACACTGAAACAAATGCACTGTTCCAAACTTCAGTATTATTGAAATCACATGATTCTCTAGGTTTTTAATAAATAAATGAATAATTCATTTAAATCTGAATCCTGATTTTTCCCATTACTCAGATACCTTCTCTCATCTAATCCCCGTTTTTACTTTGGTTATTTAGATGAAGGTACAGGAACAAAGTGGCTGATAAATACCTTTGATCTTTCAATGTGCAGCACTGTGGTCTGTCAACATGTTTGACTTTGAAATTGTGCTACATTATATAACTTAACTGATTGATACAGTGAACAGTGTCAGTAACCATCTATTGTGTAACCATCCCAGCCGATACTCCTGCTAATTGCTAACCAGTAACCCAGAGAATGTGAGTGATGTTCTCACCAGGTAGCATGACTAGTATCAATCCCCATAAGGAAAGTGCGTCTCCAGCTCCCATCTCCGCTGTTGTCTCTGCTTTGAGTAGCCTGCCAAAGGTATCGGAAGTTACTTACTACCCTGTCAGGATTTGCAGAAGTTAAATTAGGAAAAACACACTTTTCGCAATCCATCCATTATTTTGCCCAACTACCACAACGTGATACCCGCAGGAAGGGACATCCATCGACTTTTATAGATTGTTTATTATTTGTGGGCTTTATTGGAGCTCTAAAATGTATTTTTCCGGCCCATGTCACAAAAACCTGTGCCTTCGACTGCTGCTCAGCCCACTGTTCACCGGACCCACTGGGGCTTTGGCTAGTCGAGGCCCATGGGTGAATGTCTGACCACCATGTGCTCACCTATGAGGTCCGTCCCCAGGTCTGGGTCCAAGGCAGTGCCCTGGTCGGCCTCAGGCCCAGGACATACAGATCCAGGGTGTGGAAAGTATTGATTTTCATATTGCTGCCAATGATAACAGATTAGAATGGCCATACAGGCAGCATGAGACGAGCAGCTCACGCCTCCCTGCAGTGTTGGCCTATTTTTCACTTCTGCAATAATCAGTTTTCAGCAAAAATAGAGTTAAAAGATCTGTTAATACTCATACTGACATCATACCAGCAAAATTACATAACTGATACCCTTCACTTCAATGTCTGGGCTACGTATCATAGACATGGAAACAATAAAAAATGTATTATTTTAACCATTTTTCAAATTATGTTATTAAAGGAGGAAGTGGAGGCTATGTTTGCTTTATAGTCAGAGTGTAAACCTAATGTGAGCTGCAATAATATCCTGTGGATAAGCTGACAGAACATCAAGCAGCACAGTAGTTCTTAGGTGCTCTTGCTCTGAATGAGAGCAAACAAAAATCACAAAAAATTCAAGGATTGATGTATATTATTTATAATAATAATTTTATTATTATTACAATTATTGCTACTACTACAATTGACCACATAGTTCTAAACCTAAGATTAAATTTATAATGAACTGAAATCAAACATTCTGTTATTGATGGTCATTATCAAAGGTAAACTATGTAAAAAGCTAGGCCTTGCAGTAGCAGCGCCGCAGCAGTAACGCAGGCCGCATGGACAACCGCGCAGATACACGCCAGGCAGCCAGTGTGTTTCAGGCCTTAGCCTGTCCCCTCATTTGCCTTGGGAGACCCTACCAGGGGCAACTTCCCCTGACAACATAGAGGCACACAAAGCCCTCGACCATAGTGAGGATCTACCCCAGGATTGGGTCTTTGCTTTTTGCAGATGATGTGGTCCTGCTGGCTGTATCGAGCTACAGTATGAGCATCCGCCTGCGCTGGGGTGGTTTGCAGTAAAGTGTGAGGCAACTTGGATGAGGATCAGCACCTGGAAGTCTAATGTCATGGTTCTCAACCTGGGTCGGTGGCGAGTTATTGCCTGGAGGAGTCCAATATCTTAGGATCTTGTTCACGATTCAGGCAAGAATTAACCGGGAAATCAACAGGCGGATTGGTGCGGCGTCAGCATTTACGTGGGCGTTGTCCTGGCCTGTTGTGATGAAGAGACCGTTGACTTGCAATGCAAATTACAGGTTGATTGGTGTTAACATCCTCACCTATGGTCATGAGCTGTGGGTAGTGACCTAAAGAATGAGATTGTGGATACAAGCGGCGAAAATGAATTTCATTTTCAGGGGACTGGAGTTGGGCACCCCTGGTATAAACAGTCTTTGTCAGTCTAATGCATATTTGAATGTTGTGAAGCTTCTAGGTTTCAGAATTTCCTAGGTCGTGACAACAGTGTATCTCCTCTACCCCGTTTATCTGCACACCCAGTGCTTCACACTGACTATGAGGGTTCGAGCCCTTATTCAAGCCACCAATGGTGACATCACTCTGTCACGTATGGGACTCAAACTGGCAACTTTCCAATCATAACCACTAAACCCAAAAAACAAAAAAAAGAAAAGATCTTACACACCGTCTTGAATCCAGGTCCTACAGCATATCAGTGATCTGTAACCAAAGGTGCTTTCGAGCTCTTTGGCGTGTGTGAGCCTGTCATCAGCAAATGTCCCTGAGATTCTGTCACCTTCTGGACAGACTGTCTCTCAAACACACAGCACTTACGCTAAACTACAAAAAATGCGGCATGCAGGATTTATGAAAAGAGATCAAGAAATGGGAACTGAGAAGACAGACGCTATCTTGCTGCAATTCTGATGACACATTTTCACAGACGGATCTGATGAAATGTGAGGAACACAGGATAAGAGGAAGGGCCACCAAACGGGGGCAGCCTAAAGCTACGAGCAGCTTCAGAGTCTCCAGCAAGACATGAAACAGGAGGAACTGACTGGCAGCACGACTCAACATTCAGCTGAACTTACATTTAATTTACTTAGCAAAGTAATGTACATGTTTAAGAAAGCAGATCAGCCGGTCCCTGGAAAACCTGGGGTTGGTCAGGGGCCCTGATGATGAGATCACTCTGCTGACGCTGAGATTTGAACTGGCAAACTTCAGATTGCAGACATTGTCTTAACCAGCAGAGCCACACAGCGCCCCCTACATGCAGGATCTTACAGCGCAACAGGCCAAATACAACTGAACCCAGTACAAGCTGAAGGGCAGCAGGCACAAGATCAGACAGACAAACACTTGATTTTGGTACAATGTTGTTTATTTTTTTTTGTCAAACCATAAACCTGAAATGGGCAGGGAAGGGCGGATTTAATAAAATACTGAGATCAGGAAACACTGCGTCATGGTTTAGTCATCGGCAATGGCAGAAGTGAGAGAGATCCTTTCCAGGACAAACAGCATGAAAAAGCCACTGCTATGGTCACGTGACTTAGCACAGGCAAGACGTTCCCCCTAGAGGACAGAGGAAGCTCTGCCCCATCTCAGACTGTGTAAATGAAGCACCAGTAAAGACAGAAAATTCCCCCAGAGATATTAGCCCATCTAGTTCAGAACCACGACAGCTTTCACATTACAAACGTGAGTGACATGTTGGGAATCGACACGCTTGCTCATAATGAAACTGTGCCTAATCAAAAATGATGAAATAAAGACTCACTTGAAAATAAACAATAAAACAAACACAAAACTAGAGTTTCACAAGTTAAAAAAAACACAAAAGCTGAGACACTCTGGGTATCACAACTGTGGAATCATGGAGAAAGTCTGTATTTTCACATTTCTATAAATCTTAGAGTGCTTTGAGCAATGAAAATCTGACAGTGTTTATGCCAATGGTCAAATATCAAATCTCATCCAGTTGGCCCACTAGTGTTTTCTCCGATTACCTGTTGAAGTTCCCAAAGAGCAAGGCCTGTTGGTGTGTGATTCACACATGCTCAGTGGTGATCAAGGCCTGTTGGTGTGTGATTCACACATGCTCAGTGGTGATCAAGGCCTGTTGGTGTGTGATTCACACATGCTCAGTGGTGATCAAGGCCTGTTGGTGTGTGATTCACACATGCTCAGTGGTGTTAATTCCCTACTTAAGAAACCAAGAGCGTCACTTGACAAAAGTGGGTGGTCTGTCCAAGTGTGAAAGCTGACGCTGCCAATGAACCAATGAGAGACTCTTTCTGAAGACAGGCTACTGTATTTCTGACATCTATGGTTTCGGCTGAACGGCCCAGCTGCACACTCCTGCATTGACTTCATCAGACCGCTGCTAGGACCCAGTGCATTGTGATTTGCACAACGACATTCATATGATCGTCAATAAATTCCTTGGTTTTAACAAAACCCATTTGGTCATGACACACTGGTGGTGGAGTGCAGGCGACAGCCCGGGTCACCCTGGTACATTGGGTTCTAAGGGCTGCAGTTCCTTGGTTCTCTTGACCGCGGTATCTGGCTTTACTGCTTGGTATAAAGGGCAGAGCCCCAGCAGCCAATGAGCTTCAAAGGTGGGTGGAGCTGGGCAGGAGCAAATGAGGCTGGTATATATAGAAAAAAATTTATAGAGCACATGGTGACTGTCACATCGTCAAACACACAACGGGTTCTGCTGAGAGTCTCAGGGTCACAGAGAGAGTGACCTTGTCGAGTCACAGGGAAGTGACCCCCCCCACCACTACCAGTCGAAGGTCACTTGCATCGTAGACACGTTTGGTCAAACTGGTACCACCTTGCCCTGGTCTTACTAATACACCAAAAAAGGTTCAAAAACAATCACATAAAATTCTGCTCTTTACTTGAACTGGTCAAAGAAATAAAAGGAGCTTGACCCTTAAGCAGATATCTACAGTAATAAACGCTGGGCTCTTCACATGGCGAGAGTGGCTTTAGTGAACAAGCTGGCTGCATAGCCCCCGCGCCGACACAGCTGCTGGGAGCTAACGTGAGGCCCACTCGATGCTAACGTGAGGCCAACTCGATGCTAACGTGAGGCCAACTCGATGCTAACGTGAGGCCAACTCGATGCTAACGTGAGGCCAACTCGATGCTAACGTGAGGCCAACTCGATGCTAACGTGAGGCCAACTCGATGCTAACGTGAGGCCAACTCGATGCTAACGTGAGGCCAACTCGATGCTAACGTGAGGCCAACTCGATGCTAACGTGAGGCCAACTCGATGCTAACGTGAGGCCAATGTGGTGCAAAACAAAAGGACAGTGCAAGGCTGCCAATATGCGATTGTGAGGCCAGAGTGAAGCCGCCAAAATGGTCATGCAAGTCCAGCGTGAGGCTAGCAGCACAATGTTAACATGACGCCAACACAAGGCTAAAGCGGCACTAATACGAGGCTAACACGTCGTTAATATGAGGCTATTGCAATGCTAGTGGGAGGGCAGTGCAAAGCTAGCAGTACAATGCTAATGTGACGCCAATGTGATTCCACCTCGATGCTAAACACAAGACCAATGTGAGGCTAACACAATGTTAAGGTGAGGCCAGGATGAGGCCAACATGATGCTAAACACAAGGTCAGTGTGAAGGTAACACAATGTTAAGGTGAGTCCAACGAGATGCTGAGTCCAGAGCAAAGCTTACTGGACACCAATGTGAGTCTAGCACGACGCCAATGTGCTGCCTGCAGCCGAGGGGAACAAACCCCAAAGAAATGTAGCTGTTGAAAGACCATCAAACACCACAGCATGTAACAGAGGCAAAGAATTGGCAGTCGCGTCAGTCTGATTCCTGGGGGGCAGGTAAAAAGTCAGCAGCATGGCCACCAGGGAGGGGCAGGGCAGGACTGCCTCCTAAACGTCCACATTCCCTGATGTTCAGAGTTTATTCATCAGCTATGGGGTCCAGCGGAGGGGGCTAATCAAACGTCTCCCACCGCCGCCGCATATCCTCTACCCTCCGCTTGGGGGGGGCTGCAGGCTTCGTCATGGCCAGAAGGTCCCCAAAGGGGTCCAGGGGGTCTTCCTCAGACTGGGGGGGCAAAGCCAGGGGGGTGGGAATGGGGCCTGGAGGGCAGTCCAGCAGGCTTGGGGGATAGGATGGCTTAGTAGGGATAGCGTGCAGGAAGGCTGGTGCGATGGCAGGGGGGGGGGGACGTGAAGGGGGGCGGTACTGCAGGGACGGCGAAGGGGGGCGGCTGGAAAAAGGGTGCAGGGGCAGCAACATAAGGGGCGCAGAAAGGGTTTCCCATGGGAGAGGGGGCGTAGGATTGGGGGGCTGGGCCGACAGGCGTGTAGAGGGGTGTCTGCGTAAAGGGGTTAGGCGGCTGCGTGGGGGGGGTAGGGGGCGGGCCAAAAAGAGACCCGGATACTTTGGAGTCTTCGCTCCCCACGGAAGGTGCCTGTGGGGCGGTGCTGTTGAGAGGGTCCAAGAGACTCAGCAGGTCCAAACTGTCACTGCCCACCTTCTCAGGCTTCAGAAGGTCAGCACTAGGGAGCTGGGGGGACGACGACATGTTGAGAGCCTGCCGGAACTCCTGGCCCCCTGCCGTCATGCTGGAGTCCATGTTCGCATGTCTAGGGGCACGGGGCAAGGGGGGGGGCAGCATCTTACCAGGTTCAGGGGTTTTACGTCCTTGCGGGCGAGGAATGGTGATGCTGGCTTGGGCCGAAGGCATGGCAGCTGTGTCGGACTTTTCCTGGACGGCGGGATGGGGCTCTGATGGCTCCGGTGGGGGCACGGAAAGCGGCCTCTCCCAGCACTGGGGGGCCCGACTCGGCAGTGCCATGTCGTCCTGACCCTGGCTCCACAACTTGCTGTAGGGGTGAGTGTGTTTGAGGCTGGGGAGAGTCCGGGTGTATTCTGCTGTAGCCAGATCCATACGCTGCAGGGACAGACACAGACACAAGACAGACAGACAGACACAAACTCAAACAGACACAGACAAACACAGACAGGGGACAGAAATACACAGAGGCGTTCAGACACACAGACAGAAACACACGGACAGACAGAAACACACGGACAGACAGAAACACACAGACAGACAGAAACACACGGACAGACAGAAACACACAGACAGACAGACAGACATATTCAAAAACACAGACACAGATACACACAGAAATACAGACAGACAGGTATAAAGTGGTAAGAAACACTGCAATGGCACTGACTGAATTCCACATTTAAGGTTGGATGCTTTCCTCCAACCTAGCAGAGGCTGAAAAACCCAAGGGTCCAACAGCAGGGCCCTGGGATGGTGCTGACCTGATATCCAAACTTGGTAATCTGTTCCTCGGGGGTCTTGGCTATCCGAAGGTCCTCCAGGCTTCTAGCCGGCCCCGGTAGCTCCTCCTCCGTGTTCCCTTCTGGGCTGGCAAAAATATCGCCCAGCAGGTCTGCCTCCATCAGCTTCTCCACCACTGGGCTGGGTGGAGCTGTGTGGCCATGGGGATGCTCCGCCCCTGGCCCCTCCTCCCCCTCTGGGATGTCCGAGTCCTTTAGAGACCTGTAGGGCTGAGGCCTGGTGTGTGGAACAGGAGACACACCGAGCATGTAAAAAAATAAAATAAAAAACAGGCGGAAACACACCTGACACCATTCAACAGCTGACTGCTAACACACCAGCTAGCACGTCACAACATAATGTATCTGCATCATGGAATCACGCCAAGCACATATGAGAGCACGCAAAACACCAGGACACGTCTTCAGAGGGACGGATGGGCTTTCGGATATCTAATTAGTACTAATAATAATTATTACAGTAATAACAGATTAAATATACATAGTTCTAGAAAGGGAAGATCATGCCAAAAGCATTGGAGTTTTGGACCATACAGATCACGCCTTCCCCACCAATCACACACTGATATAGGCACTTTGCTGATTTACTGCCGCTGGCAGAGCACATGTGAACAGGTCACTTTAACACTAGCGGCCAGCCAGTCTGGGGGTCAAAGTGCAAGGAGCCTACAGCGATGAACCAATCAGGGAAGTGGGAACAAGGGGTCAAAGGGTGAGGGGCCTGCAGCAATGAACCAATCAGAGAAGCAGGGACAAGGGGTCAAAGGGTGAGGGGCCTGCAGCAATGAACCAATCAGAGAAGCAGGGACAAGTGGTCAAAGGGTGAGGGGCCTGCAGCGATGAACCAATCAGTGAAGCAGGGACAAGGGGGCAATAGGAGTGGGGTGAGTAGTAGATCCGGGACAGGACAGGACAGAGAGACAGACATACAGAAAAAGAGAGAGAGAGAGACCATTCAAAGGGGGCGGAGAAGAGGAGGCTCTCCGGGAAGCCACAGACTGATCCGTCTTCAGGCTGCTGCTCGTCGCCAGAGGAGTCCTCAGACAGGAAGACAGTGTAGTGACGTGTTGGCCGAACCGAGCTGGGGAGAAGGGACAGGCAGACAGGGGGTGTCATGCGAGACAGGACCCGAGAGATGCCCAGAGAGACCCAGAGGCAAAGGCACATAGCCACAGCTTAGGATAAAATGTTCTGATAGAGATCCTGGATGGGAACAGGGAGCAAATGACTGACGAACCCAGGCTGCCGAGGTAAAGATCAGGAGGGCTGTTGAGGGAGTCACCAAACAGGGACAGAATGAGAGACATACAGGAAGGGGGACAGAGAGAAGGATAGAGAGTGAGACTGGACCACCCCTGCATGATCCCACGAGCCACCAGAATGGCCTCGAGTTCAAAGGCAGCTGTCATCCCAGGGACCAATGAGGACAAGCCGAGCTAATCCACGGCGAGCATCGGCATGCTGGGGGGTACTGGTCCACGCGACGGCTTAAGGCCGTTCCGTAAGTCATGTGCTTGCTAATTTTGGGGGAGGAGCTGATCAGCATTTACTTTTAACTGTGCAATGCAATGCTGGTCTTACAGTACTCCATGTACACCACAAGAGGCAGAATAGAGTTACAGTCAGGCGCTGCAGCAGGCCTGTGATGGATCGTACAAACAGGAGTTCAGTACCATACTGCTGACAGTGACCAGGCTGTGGGAGGAGAGAGGAGGAAGGGAGCAGAGGTGGGCAGGCACTCACTGCTCAGGACTGGAGGGGCGGCAGCTATCCAGCACCATGTTGCTCCTGGGCCTCTTTGCCATTTGGGGTCTGGGGGGGCGAGCCTGTGAGGGGGAGGCACATGAAGCAGATGAGTCAGAAAGACGTCCTTACACACACACACAAGCGCGCGCACACACACACACACACACACACACACACACAAGCGAGCGCGCACACACACACACACACACACACACACACACACACACACACACACACACACACACACACAAGCGAGCGCACACACACACACACACACACACACACACACACACACACACACACGCGAGCGCACACACACACACACACACACACGCGAGCGCACACACACACACACACACACACACACACACACAAGCGAGCGCACACACACACACACACACACACACACACACACACAAGCGAGCGCGCACACACACACACACACACACACACACACAAGCGAGCGCACACACACACACACACACACACACACAAGCGAGCGCGCACACACACACACACACACACACACACAAGCGAGCGCACACACACACACACGAGAACTACATACTCAAGACAGTCGGAAACCCAGAGAAGCAGAAGGAGTAGAGACCCTCCACCCATGTGGGGGGGGGCAGCTGAGCAAGCAAGCATGTGCAGGGACACCCGGAGCAGCCTGGAGGGAATATGGCCTGAGTAACACCAAGCCAAGGGGCATCACAGATCAAATGGAAGTCAGCCTGAGGAATTGTCGGCCTCTATTTGTTCACGTCTAACTTGCAGTGGGGGTGGGGGGCAGGGGGGCAAGGCTAATTAGGGGAGTTGAGTGGCTTTGAACCAGAGAACAAATGCTGATCAAATGGAGAAGAGCATCACATTCGGGGCTGAGGGACTGGAAGGAGCTGCCTCATTGAACCAGAGCTATAAGCGGCGTCTAAATCTGTGTGTGTGTGGGGGGGGGGGGAAGGGGGGGCAGGACACCTTATTCTTTGATGGATCAATGCCTGAAAGATCAAGGATGAAAGACTTAGAGCAATCACTCAAACTTATGCACAGCCTCATACTCACACGCACTCACAATGCACACTCCAACTCACAAACACTTGCACACTGACACTCATACACTCTCATGAACAACCACACTGACACACTAATACAGATACACTCACACACACACTCATGCTATGTGCACTCACACACACACAAATACACTCATGCTCAATCACATTCAAACACACTCATACTCATACAAACACTAATACACACACTTAGACACTCACACTCATGCTTATTCATACCCACACTCACTCACACGAGTTGAGGGTTCCTTTACAAACCCAGCCAATACATAAGCAATATGTTTCCCTCACAGGCCCAAAACCAGCACCTTCACAAGTCAGGGAGCGCAAGAGACACATGAAGTACACAGAATATTGTCATGTCAAGCATGAGCAAATCAACACATTCACGCATAAAACCAGGCAGAGAGCCCTGGGCAGTCTGGGCTTAACGGACCAGAACCTGGGGTCTGTATCACAAAGCTGGTTCAGCAAAGTCAGGCTTCAAAGAGATGTTTCTGTCTGTCTTGACTAAACCAAACAAATGCAATTCGAGATAAATGGTATTAGGACACTGACTCTCAGCAATCTATGTCAAACTAGCTTTTCTAACTGAAACCAAGATTACTCCCTGAGCACATAAAAGCATGTTGCGTGTGCAAAGACCAGCCAATCACGTAATCACGTAAGCATGGACTGCAACAGGGCAAGCTGGCAGCAGACAGCTGATGGATCAAATGCATATGTATACAGGAGTTTGTGTTAAAAGAACAGCAATGTTTGTCTTAATTTCCACATATGCTTTGTGGTCTTTGTAATTATTCTTAGTCATTTTATTCATATTCATAATCACATTTTTATTATTCAATGTTAAACTTGTCACCCTTCAAAACCCATTCAATATTATCATCCATCACACACACACACACACACACACACACACACACATATAACAAAGATGCTGACATTGTCATTATTCAAAGGGAAAAAGGTAGAATAAGTAGACTAATAACTATAAAACTAAATGAGACAGACATATCCAGCAAAGTGGTTTTAGTAATGGCCTCTGTGGGACAATGCACACTACATGATATCCAGATTATGTGTTCCTATATTTATAACTACATTCACCATTCAAGTGGCTGTAAGGGAGCAACCCACTTGAACGTGAGTGCACATGAAAATATTAGGATATTACTTTATGGGCAAATATTAATCAACATGGAAAACCAAGTGGTGTGCAAGAGTTGCTATAAACACAAAATGCTGAATTGATATCTCGTTACAGCAGAGGCTGCCTCTCTTCATAGATATTAACAAGATGTAGCACATATAGCAAAAAACAATTGGTGTGCATCTCTGCCTGTGGACATCAAAAGTGTGTGATCAAAAACTGCCAGGCTGGTTTGTTGAAATATATTACAGCCATAAGACTAAATATTAAATATACAGCTAACTTTACCTCAATTACAGCATTGTCATGGACAAGCCATTTCCAGAATTTGGGAAAGCCCATTAGTTATGTCAGGGACTATACAGACTTTTTCCTCTTTGATTCGTCCAAGCACTGTTTGTGATCTGTGATTCAGAAACATAACCTGCTCTGAAGTCTGGCGTGCAGCATGAAGTACCGTAGTGATGTGTCTCGCTATGAAGAGAACCGGCTTTGTGATATTAAAGAGCCAGAGTTACTGCTACTCAGTCTCAAAGTTATCCGATTAAGCAAGGAATCTGACTTTGTGATACAGGCCCCTGGAAAGAATAAATGTTAAAGCTGGGTTTAGTGGACCAGAACCATGTGAGTACGCAGGGAAAGTTGGGTTTAGTGGACCAGAACCAGGCAGGTACCCAGGGAAGATTGGGTTTACTGGACCAGAACCATGCAATAACCCAGGAAAGGTTGGGTTTACTGGACCAGAACCAGGCAGGAACCCAGGAAAGGTTGGGTTTAGTGGACCAGAACCATACGAGAACCCAGGAAAGGTTGGGCTTAGTGGACCAGAACCAGACGACAACCCAGGAAAGTTCGGTTTAGTAGACCAGAACCATGCAGGAACCCAGGGAAGGCTGGGTTTAGTGGACGAGAACCAGGTGAGAACCCAGGGAAAGTTGGGTTTAGTGGACGAGAACCAGGCGACAACCCAGGAAGGCTGGGTTTAGTGGACCAGAACCATGCAAGAACCCAGGGAAGGCTGGGTTTAGTGGACCAGAACCAGGTGAGAACCCAGGGAAAGTTGGGTTTAAATTATGGCGCAACACCACAATCTAGATCACAACACAACCTTCAAGAGCCCATATCCACACACAGTGTGCAGAAAACAGATGGTTAGATGGCCTCAGTCATTAGGAGAGGAGGTGTTAAGGTGAGCTGTGACTGGTGGCAGGCACAGCACGTAACAGGCTCCTATACGCCCCTGTGGGAGTTAGTGGTGGGGCTAGGATGGGTACTCACGGGACGGGGGTCTCGCTGGAGCCTGGGAGGAGGGGGCCGTGGGGGTGGCACTCGTGCAGGCTGCACCAGAGACACACCCAGCAGTCAGACGGTCAGGGAGGGGATGGTCCGAAATGGTCACACACACACAGCTCTTAGACACACAATCCACTTCACAAGGTGACCCATCACATCTGAAGCACAGAACCACTGCCTGTTCATGGCCTTCAAGAAGCCATGCTGTGAAAGCTGCCATGAAACCAGAAGCGGCTTCCCCATGAGCTGCAGAATCACGTTCATCATCATGAGAGTGTCCTACCGAATGAACAGAGTAGGGTACCGGACTGTATTACAACTCAGATTTCAGTGCCCCTAAAATGCCTGAGTTGATTGAAATATTTGCCCTAGGATCAGAACACGAAAATGTGAAGCCTCTTATTTTCAACAACATACACAGAACTACAGCAACTGCCGTGCAAATATGCAATAACCAGCCTCTAACGTCTAACCACCTGGCCATTTAAGCTGAACCCTAAACACCAACCAAAACCACATGCATAGCCCAAAGTCTATGACAGAGCCTAACCACGACCAATGAACTGATCTGCATTGAAATGGCAATGGCCAGAGGGAAGCCCAGCAAAGACTGACGCATTTTAGGAAAAAATGCAAAGTCAACATGGATGGATGGACAGTCTGGGCCTTTCAGCTATACCACACGAACCCCTCGGCTTTTGTGTCATGAGCGGATCAACAAGTGGTCGTCAGGCCAACCAATCGCCCCTTATGTTTCTATGGATACCGGAGCAGGCTAATGTTGCTAAGCGCCACCTTCCCATGAACATTTAGTCCCCTTCAGGAAAACATTTTCATCGTTTTCTCGCTGAAGACCTCAGCTAATGAGGAGGGCATGGGGAGAGGCTGGCGGTACCAACTTAATAAACTCCTTCTTCATCACTTTCAGCATGTCGGCGAAGAGGGGAGGGTTAGGGTTAGACCATCTCAAAGAGAAGTCCATTCCCTACACCCAGGCTTATCTTAAGGCTGGTAGCATATCACAAGTGTGGACCCACCCCCACGCCCCACCCCCACATCTGCGGACCTGCGTTCTTACCGCTTCCCCGCATCTTCAGACCCACTGCCCCCAGGTCAGCAAACCCACATTCTCATCCCACCCCTTTGGAAACACATTCTTGCTCCCCCCACATCTTCCGATCAACACTCTCATACCTTCCCCATACTTTCAACCTGCCCCCGCATCGGCAGACCCACCCTTTCACGCCACCCCTCAGACCCTGCGTCTAAAAATCCACCCCCTTGATCCAGCCCCCATGTCTGCAGACCCATGCTCTCGCCTACCCACCCCCCCGATCTTTGAACCCTACTTGCGGCCCGTCCCTACGCACTCGCCACACACCCACATCTCACTCAAACTCAAAAGTCTCCCAAGCATTGCCCTGTACAGGTCCCTGCCCACCTGCCCAAAGTGCACAGTGATTGGCCGGCGCTCATCCCAGGTTCGGGACTCCTTCCGGTCAGTAGAGGGCGATACAGCTGCACGTGGCTGCAGGTCCTCAGCAGCATTGCCGTACCCATTCTCCGTCAGATCCTGGAAAGTAGGAAGGCGAGTGTCACGTGACCAGGGCCAGACTGTCGGGGTTTGACTGGCACATCAGCTGGCCAATAAGAACAGCTGATATCAGGGTTGCAGAATTTTCCCCACTAATAAGACACCAGTGATGTTTAAGCATAGTTTATGGGAAAGGAGCTTCCTGTAATTTAACTTAGTAAAGTTGACCAGGGGTGTTTGTGTAAGGTAGTAAAAGTTACACCTAAATTACTAGTTTTATACATCTGATTTGACTTTGAAGTCGACATCATACCAGCCAGTAAAGCACTATTTAACGAACCCTATTGGTGTCCGGTTAATTTTTGACCATGTAAAATGATATATTATAAAGTCGATTATTACAGGTAATATTATTTTTAGCTACTTGCTTTAATGCATATTGGCACAGTAAGGGTCAAACAGTATTTCATGCGTATGAGCTCTGATGGCCGTATGGGTGTAGGTGGGAAACCACCCTTCAGCAACGCCGGCTCCCCCTGTAGGCTACAGCACGCCTCTGCAATTCTCTCGCGGCTGAGTGCTACATGCCTTCTGCTTCAGCCGGCTCTTCACCTCCTTGATTCCCATCTTTGCGTGATCTTTCGCCTGTGGGTGAAAAGCACGACCCTGTCAACACTGGCTCACACCAGCATGGTGGGCCGAATGTTCACAGGTTCACAGGGAAGTGAATAAGCTGAACATGTCAGAGGCTCCAGGGAAGGAGAGAAAGTCACCGTGGAAAAGGTCATACTTACAAACTTGTAGACGGTCTTCATGGCTGGGTTGGCCTTGGTTTTCACTGTGTTGAAAATGGCACCACTGCCTTTCTGAGGGACACAGACACAGCTTATCAGAACAAAGGAGACATGGCGGTGGCGGGGGGCACAGCCTTCAGACAGGCTGGGCTGTGGGGATGTTATGGAGAGGTGGGCTCACACTGCAGTCAGGGGGGAGCCGCGAACCCGGGGCAAGCCCATGAGGTCATGGACAGAACATGCAAACAGCACGCACACGCACGACCAGGGGCCTGATCTGAGCACACATGCCCCGAGTACAGTGGGGCACGCACACACACGACCAGGGGCCTGATCTGAGCAGACATGCCCCGAGTATAGTGGGGCACGCACGCGCACGACCAGGGGCCTGATCTGAGCAGACATGCCCCAAGTACAGTGGGGCACGCACGCGCACGACCAGGGGCCTGATCTGAGCAGACATGCCCCGAGTACAGTGGGGCACGCACACGCACGACCAGGGGCCTGATCTGAGCACACATGTCCTGAGTACAGTGGGGCACGCACACGCACGACCAGGGGCCTGATCTGAGCACACATGCCCCGAGTACAGTGGGGCACGCACACACACGACCAGGGGCCTGATCTGAGTACACATGCCCCGAGTACAGTGGGGCACGCACGCGCACGACCAGGGGCCTGATCTGAGCAGACATGCCCCGAGTACAGTGGGGCACGCACACGCACGACCAGGGGCCTGATCTGAGCACACATGTCCTGAGTACAGTGGGGCACGCACACGCACGACCAGGGGCCTGATCTGAGCACACATGCCCCGAGTACAGTGGGGCACGCACACACACGACCAGGGGCCTGATCTGAGCACACATGTCCTGAGTACAGTGGGGCACGCACACGCACGACCAGGGGCCTGATCTGAGCACACATGCCCCGAGTACAATGGGGCACGCACACGCACGACCAGGGGCCTGATCTGAGCACACATGTCCTGAGTACAGGGGGGCACGCACACACACGACCAGGGGCCTGATCTGAGCACACATACCCCAAGTACAGTGGGGCACGCACACGCACGACCAGGGGCCTGATCTGAGCACACATGCCCCGAGTACAGTGGGGCACGCACACGCACGACCAGGGGCCTGATCTGAGCACACATACCCCAAGTACAGTGGGGCACGCACACGCACGACCAGGGGCCTGATCTGAGCACACATGTCCTGAGTACAGTGGGGCACGCACACACACGACCAGGGGCCTGATCTGAGCACACATGTCCTGAGTACAGTGGGGCACGCACACACACGACCAGGGGCCTGATCTGAGCACACATGCCCCAAGTACAGTGGGGCACGCACACGCACGACCAGGGGCCTGAGCTGAGCACACATGTCCTGAGTACAGTGGGGCACGCACACACACGACCAGGGGCCTGATCTGAGTACACATGCCCCGAGTACAGTGGGGCACGCACGCGCACGACCAGGGGCCTGATCTGAGCAGACATGCCCCGAGTACAGTGGGGCACGCACACGCACGACCAGGGGCCTGATCTGAGCACACATGTCCTGAGTACAGTGGGGCACGCACACGCACGACCAGGGGCCTGATCTGAGCACACATGCCCCGAGTACAGTGGGGCACGCACACACACGACCAGGGGCCTGATCTGAGCACACATGTCCTGAGTACAGTGGGGCACGCACACGCACGACCAGGGGCCTGATCTGAGCACACATGCCCCGAGTACAATGGGGCACGCACACGCACGACCAGGGGCCTGATCTGAGCACACATGTCCTGAGTACAGGGGGGCACGCACACGCACGACCAGGGGCCTGATCTGAGCACACATACCCCAAGTACAGTGGGGCACGCACACGCACGACCAGGGGCCTGATCTGAGCACACATGCCCCGAGTACAGTGGGGCACGCACACGCACGACCAGGGGCCTGATCTGAGCACACATACCCCAAGTACAGTGGGGCACGCACACGCACGACCAGGGGCCTGATCTGAGCACACATGTCCTGAGTACAGTGGGGCACGCACACACACGACCAGGGGCCTGATCTGAGCACACATGCCCCAAGTACAGTGGGGCACGCACACGCACGACCAGGGGCCTGAGCTGAGCACACATGTCCTGAGTACAGTGGGGCACGCACACACACGACCAGGGGCCTGATCTGAGCACACATGCCCCAAGTACAGTGGGGCACGCACACGCACGACCAGGGGCCTGATCTGAGCACACATGTCCTGAGTACAGGGGGGCACGCACACGCACGACCAGGGGCCTGATCTGAGCACACATGTCCTAAGTACAGTGGGGCACGCACACGCACAACCAGGGGCCTGATCTGAGCACACATGTCCTGAGTACAGTGGGGCACGCACACGCACGACCAGGGGCCTGATCTGAGCACACATGCCCCAAGTACAGTGGGGCACGCACACGCACAACCAGGGGCCTAATCTGAGCACACATGTCCCGAGTACAGTGGGGCACGCACACGCACGACCAGGGGCCTGATCTGAGCACACATGTCCCGAGTACAGTGGGGCACGCACACACACGACCAGGGGCCTGATCTGAGCACACATGCCCCAAGTACAGTGGGGCACGCACACGCACGACCAGGGGCCTGATCTGAGCACACATGTCCTGAGTACAGTGGGGCACGCACACGCACGACCAGGGGCCTGATCTGAGCACACATGCCCCAAGTACAGTGGGGCACGCACACGCACAACCAGGGGCCTAATCTGAGCACACATGTCCCGAGTACAGTGGGGCACGCACACACACGACCAGGGGCCTGATCTGAGCACACATGCCCCAAGTACAGTGGGGCACGCACACGCACGACCAGGGGCCTGATCTGAGCACACATGCCCCGAGTACAGTGGGGCACGCACACGCACGACCAGGGGCCTGATCTGAGCACACATGTCCCGAGTACAGTGGGGCACGCACACGCACGACCAGGGGCCTGATCTGAGCACACATGTCCCGAGTACAGTGGGGCACGCACACGCACGACCAGGGGCCTGATCTGAGCACACATGTCCCGAGTACAGGGGGACATGCAGCATCACACTGACCTTTACTGTCGAGAGCCACTGATGGTAACTCTTATCACTACCTGGGGAAGACAAAAAGGGAGCTATCAGAGCACGTCTCGGGGAGGGAGGGGGAGGGCGAGCGGGGGCAACATTATGCCATATAAGGACTCACCAGCATACTCTCCCATGTTGATCTCTTCCTCAAAGACATCACTGAAGCCCTCCCCAGAGTTCAGCAGCTCCAGCCGGCCATCTATGAACTTCAGGGAAGAAAGAAGCTGCGAGGAGGACCCCCAGGCCACCCTGCCCCACGCCCGCCCAGACCCTGCCCCACTTCACCCCACCGCGCCCCACTTTGCCCTGCTCCACCCCGCACGCAGCCCTGTACCTGTTTGAACAGTTGCAGCTGGATGGCGTTCTGCAGGAACTGCCTCATGGAACTGGAGCGGTGCGTGACGAAGGCTTCCTCACTGAAGGTGATTGGCTCCTCCTGGGGACGACACCCTCACTCGTCAGCCACGAGCTCCACACCCACACTGACACGGTCCAAAAGCAAACACCTTTGGAAACATTTATACACAAATTCCAGGGATCTCCAGTCATGGGGTCCCAGGTGGGAGTGACCAAAGTGACATTCCTGCCAACTGGGCCCACATGCTTTCCATCATTAAGTGACACACAGCCCCAGGTGTCCTGGGGAGCTACTAGGATGAGACAGAGCTGGGCCTGGAGGTGTTGGGGCCCTGCTGTTGGGCCCTAGTGGGAGGTACAATATCCATCAGCAGGAAGAACTTGGAAGAGTAAGAAAGCTGTTTGGAATGTGGCCACAAAGACCACCAGCCCACTGTGGCCAGACATCTATGCGACCAGCCCAATCTGACCCTTAACATGTCCAAACGAAGTTCCAGAACCTCATTCCAGCGAACATTACATTCCTCCTTCCACCCCATCCATCCATCCATCCATCCTTCTATCCATCCATCTCCTCAGATGAGAATTCAGGGAATCTCTGAATAACAAAATCTAAGAGACACTTATTTGCATCATATAAAAAAAAGCATGCAAAATAAATGTAAAAAATATATCATAACAATAATAATGAAGCAAGTCCTGTCTAAATCCCATGTTCTCGACTAACAAGCGATAAACAGCCTTACTGTCAAGAGGAGCAAGGGGGCGCTACTGAGCAAGCCGTCCCTAGAAGCAGGAAGGCATCCCAGCACCATATCATGAGAAACTTGTGCAAGGTGACTAAGCGTTTGGTTCATTAATTAAATGGCGCCGCCACCAAATGCTAACAAAGAGTATAGTGTGATCACAGGCCAGGAGGCGCACACACAACCCAGGTGCTGCAACCTGTAGCCCCTTAGCAAAAACAAGGCTTGCTCGTTAATGAGGTTAATTAGGCCTTATGGAAGCTGATGTGGCATCACCTGAGGCTTCTCTGGGCTAATGACGAGGCGGGGGACCCCCAAGCCCACCCTCCCGACAAAACACAAAAAACGCCTTACGATTCTGCCACGGTTAAGGAGGAAAAAGAAAATAGGTTGTTAAGCCAGATGCTATAAAAAGGTACTTTCTTATATGCATGCTTTTAGGCTAATATGTACTTTCACTCTGTGGACGAATCACTTTCATTGCCTACCCTCGAGGGGGCAGTGTTGTGTCAGAAATGGGGTGTGCTGTTCCAGGTTGAGCATGGGATGTGTACTTTTCATCAGCTGGGCTGATGTTACTGAGAGCTGTAGGGCCCACAGACATTCTCATTACAAACCCCAGGGGTTCAGGCTGGGGCATCACAATGCTCCAGTCACACACTACAAATTATTCAGATACACTAATTAGCCAAACTTTCATGTCTCTGCACGGCGGGAGGGCACCGGAGTACGTGGAGGAACCCATGTGACGCAGGGAGAACATGCCAACTGCACACACGCATTATGAATCACACGTCCATCCCTGGGGTTGTGAGGACACAGGGCTGCCCACTGCCACACGTTTATATACACAAAGCATTTCTCACACAAGCACGTTTTATATATGACAGAGAAACCTGAGGTTTCTCCCATGATTCCCGGCGCCTCACACCCTCACCGGCTCGATGTGCAGAGCATTCCGGTAGCTTCCGAACAACGCAGCCTGCGCTTTAAGGAATGCACGGGCCACGCCATCCCCTGTGGTGGTGGACACCTTCTTCAGCCGGCTCTTCAGGGAGGAGACCTTGGGGGGGGCGGGGGGGGACAGATCACATGTTAAGGGCAGACCGTGACTGTTGTTCATACCCTGAGCACAGACTCAGAGTGTTCTCCGCACACCACGCGCAGACTCGGAGACGTTCTCCTACACTAAGCACACAATAAGACCGTACTCCCTAGACTGAACTTAAACTACACACATCCTACACACATAAAATGACAAACATCACATTACTGAATGAGTTAACGTGTGTTATGGCCCATTTTTGTTTCAACTGTGACCCTCCCTGTGTCTTTAATCTGCTAATTAAGCAGACTGACAGCCCCCCCAACTCCAATGAAAGTGGAGGAGAGGAGTGCTTACATACAATGTGGGTTTTGGTGGCCTGGTCTCAGTCTGGTCTCCCACAGCTGGACCAGCAAAGTCTGTATGGCCTCTGGTACCTTTATAACGTGAAGGTGAGCATGAGGGACCTGCAGGTTGTTCTGACATCACACTCTCCACTACTCGTATTTTGAGACTCTCTAATCTGAAAACAGCTAAAGTGGAGAATTGAGTTAACCTGGGGGAGGCTGAGCCCCACCAGTCCCTGGGTCTCCAACTTGGAGAAATCCAATGGCAGAAGACGAGGCAGAGGAACCTTCACAGAAGGCTTTAGAAGAGATCAGACTGTCCAGCAATATGGGATCAGGCAGGCAGAAGCTGCCTCAGAAGGTGTGAGTGTGAAGATGAAGGTAGCGGGTGTGGTGGATGGAGGGATGGATGATGGGGTGCGAAATGAGGGCATGATGCTGCCGTGTGATGAACATGGCGGCCGACTTCGGCCTGGACTCAGTACTGCCTCAAACAGCTGCATGACTGGACCATCGTCACCCCAAGTCTGTGCTTTTTGTGACGACTGTTACCTCTGACCCAGTCTCAGTCTCATCTCCAAGTGGCCTGTTATCATCCTTACTCCAAGTTTTTGGTTTACAGATACCTTCCCATTGGCTGCCGATAGTTGTGTGGCTGGTTTCTGCTCATATATACACTACTAATTACAGAGTCATACTTGTTATTGTATTCTAAGGGGTCAGTGATTATGTCATTTAATTAATCTAATTACATCGGCCACTTTTAATAGGTAATGTGATTTGTGACAAACTTGCCTGAAGTACGATACTTATAATACAAGCATAAGTAATGGATAAACAAAAAAGATAGAAAACCAGACAGACAAGACAAAGAGTCAAAGACAGAGAGACTGACAGGACAGGAGAGGAGAGGAGAGGACAAACAGGAGAGGAGAGGACAGGAAGGAACAGATGCAGAAGAAAAATGGTACAAGAAGGGTTACAAAGGATAAGACAAGAAAGACGAGACAGGACTGATAAGACAGAATCAGAATCAGAAGCCTTTTTATTAGCCAAGTATGTTACCATACAAGGAATTTGCCTAATTCAGACAGGAGAGGACAGACAGAACATGAGGGGTTAGACTGGACAAGACAGATGTGACAGAACAGATGGGACACAACAGACGAGAGAACAGATGGACTGGACAGGAGGAGTTAGACAAGAGAAGATTGACGAGCTGGTGGTGGACAGAGAGGGAAGGACAAACAGGACAGGGGAGGATAGACTGGACAAGACAAGAGGGGACAGATGGGATATAATGGATGAGACAGAACATATGGGACAGGACAGGACAGACAGGCGAGGAGAGGACGAGAGAGAACTGATGGGACAGGAGAGACAAGCGAGGAGAGGACGAGAGAGAACTGATGGGACAGGAGAGACAGGCGAGGAGAGGACGAGAGAGAACTGATGGGACAGGAGAGACAGGCGAGGAGAGGACGAGAGAGAACTGATGGGACAGGAGAGACAGGCGAGGAGAGGACGAGAGAGAACTGATGGGACAGGAGAGACAGGCGAGGAGAGGACGAGAGAGAACTGATGGGACAGGAGAGACAGGCGAGGAGAGGACTAGAGAGAACTGATGGGACAGGAGAGACAGGCGAGGAGAGGACGAGAGAACTGATGGGACAGGAGAGACAGGCGAGGAGAGGACGAGAGAGAACTGATGGGACAGGACAGACAGGCGAGGAGAGGACTAGAGAGAACTGATGGGACAGGACAGACAGGCGAGGAGAGGACTAGAGAGAACTGATGGGACAGAACAGACAGGCGAGGAGAGGACGAGAGAGAACTGATGGGACAGGAGAGACAGGCGAGGAGAGGACGAGAGAGAACTGATGGGACAGGAGAGACAGGCGAGGAGAGGACGAGAGAGAACTGATGGGACAGGAGAGACAGGCGAGGAGAGGACTAGAGAGAACTGATGGGACAGGAGAGACAGGCGAGGAGAGGACGAGAGAGAACTGATGGGACAGGAGAGACAGGCGAGGAGAGGACGAGAGAGAACTGATGGGACAGGAGAGACAGGCGGGGAGAGGACGAGAGAGAACTGATGGGACAGGACAGACAGGCGAGGAGAGGACTAGAGAGAACTGATGGGACAGGACAGACAGGCGAGGAGAGGACTAGAGAGAACTGATGGGACAGGACAGACAGGCGAGGAGAGGACGAGAGAGAACTGATGGGACAGGACAGACAGGCGAGGGGAGGACGAGAGAGAACTGATGGGACAGGACAGACAGGCGAGGAGAGGACTAGAGAGAACTGATGGGACAGGACAGACAGGCGAGGAGAGGACGAGAGAGAACTGATGGGACAGGACAGACAGGCGAGGGGAGGACGAGAGAGAACTGATGGGACAGGACAGACAGGCGAGGAGAGGACGAGAGAGAACTGATGGGACAGGACAGACAGGCGAGGAGAGGACGAGAGAGAACTGATGGGACAGGACAGACAGGCGAGGAGAGGACGAGAGAGAACAGATGGGACAGGACAGACAGGCGAGGAGAGGACGAGAGAGAACTGATGGGACAGGACAGACAGGCGGGGACTGACAGGACTGGAAAGACGGGACCAGAGAGGACAGACAGTGCCTTGTAGAGCACTCCACTTACCACATCACTGGGAAGACTTTGGAGGTCATCAAAGGGTGTCTCCAAGGTGTTGGTGTCAACATTTAGGATGACCACATCCTCCAGGGCTACACCCTTCAGCTTCTGAAAGGAGACAGAGCAGAAAGAGGTCAAGCAAACAGGCACTATGCTGCGTCGTAACCCTGACAGCAATCCCAGCGTCAGAATGTTCCAGAACAGTCCATCAAGGAGACATGGGCCTCTCACCTCCATCAGACTGGAATGCACTCCGATAAGGTAGGGCATGGGGGCACTGAAAGAGAACAGAGAGACTTGAACATATGCAAAGTGTAATATGCAGACATGTAGGTACATAAACAGATACACACATATAAAAGCATTAAGGAGACAGATGGACATGAAGGGCACCATGGAGACAGACCAACACAAATGAATGCAAAGGGGTGTCATAAAGACTTACAGACACAAATAAACAAAAATGCAAGCAGTGGAGACAAACTAATACAAATGAACGTGAAGGGGTACAAAGGTGACAATACAGTCAAACAAACAAACATAAGAGCACCATGGAGACAAACAAACAAACACAAACAAATATGAAGAAGTGCAGTGAAGACTGACAGACACAAATAAATGCCGCCAGTGGAGACCGACAAATACAAACGAACATGATGGGGTGCCAGGGTGACAAGACAGAAACAAACACAAACGAATATGAAGGAGTGCCATGAAGACTGACAGACACAAACAAATGCAGGCGGTGGAGACCGACAAACACAAACGAACATGATGGGGTGCCAGGGTGACAAGACAGAAACAAACACAAACGAATATGAAGGAGTGCCATGAAGACTGACAGACACAAACAAATGCAGGCGGTGGAGACCGACAAACACAAACGAACATGATGGGGTGCCATGGTGACAGACTGACACAAACAAATGTGCAGGGGTGCTATTGAGACAGGGACACAAACTAATTGAAAAGAGCACTCTGGGAACAGACAAATACAAGTGAAGATAAAAGGGGCACCATGGAGGAAGACTGGTTCAGACAAATATGAAGCAGCATCATGGAGATGGAGAGACACAAAAGAACATAAATGAACGTGGTGGAGAGAGACAGACACACAAACATGATGGGTCGCCATGGAAACAGATGGACACAAATGAGCATAAAGGACGATATCAATGAACAATATAATAGAGCATTGAGCATGGAGACTGACAGACAAACAAGCATGTGGCTTGAAAGGGTGTCGTGGAGACAAACGTTCATGGGTAGACCTGCTCCGTCCAAATCGGCACGGCTGTGGCACACAGATGGTGGACAGTGAGGGCTCCTAAAGCCTGGGCTTCAACACATGAACAAAATAATTGCCTCATTTTGTGCCCCCCTCACCCAGCCAAATATAACAGCACTAATTAAGTAACACTACTAATTAAGACCGGGCCCATCAGGTTGCCAGGAGATTAAAGAGGCACGCTTTCAGGCACAGCCACCTGAGGCATGCCATCCCATTCACAGAAAGGCAGGCTAATGACTGTCCGCATAAGCGGGGAGAATCACACTAATTAAGCCTCGCACCGCGTGCCATTAACCTATCGCTTTCTTCTGCAGAACTCTTAATTAGCCTATCTGTGGAAATTACCAGTTCCACTACAGGGATTTTTAAAGACAGATCGTATGGCGTTGGTACGGAACAAACGTCCACAGGACGATGAAGACGAACTAAGGGGCAATCATGACATAAATTAATGCAGCCTGGAAAGCATGCCATGCTTTGGCAGCGCCAGCCGATTTATTATCCCTGTTTTTGAGGATTTGGACGTCACAGGCAGGTTAGATGGGGAACCATCTCACCCCCACAACCCACTGAAGGTTCACTGAGTCCCATCCCTAAAACCCCGGTGGTCTAGCAGGTCCACACCATCCGCTAATTATGTGTGCAAAGCGCATTAGAGAGCGGCTGGACACCTGCTGAGGGGGAACCGGGGGGGGGGGGGGGAAATCACACTGGACCCTGAGCTACATTCCCCAGGGTGGAGGGAGGACTGTCCAACCCATTCACGCATTATGCCAAAGCTCAGCGAGCAGAAACACACAAACTGATTTTGGAACACTCTGGATGAAAACTGACACAGATATCAAACAGCTGCAAGTCTAGGTACTGAAAGTCTCCCATGCTGGAAACACTTTCAGAATTTTCCGGGACCGCATGTGACTCTGGATGGCTCTGAGTGGGGCACTATAGGTAGATGAGCCGGTCCTCATCTGCGGAGCCAGCTCAACAAAGACAGGCCTGGCGGCCAATGGGATGACTGATACCAGCGAGCAGTAGAAAGACACAACAGCTGGCCCGCCCATGCACCACAGGCAGGCAGGCAGGCAGACAGAGACAGACAGAGACAGACAGACAGACAGAGACAGACAGACAGACAGACAGAGATAGACAGACAGACAGACAGAGAGACAGGCAGACAGAGATAGACAGGCAGACAGGCAGACAGGCAGACAGGCAGGCAGGCAGGCAGGCAGGCAGGCAGGCAGGCAGGCAGGCTTCCATACTCACCAGCAGTAGTCTATAAGGTGCTGAGGGAGGACAGGAATGTAAACATGCTGCCAGTACATGGGGTAGAGCATGGCCGCCGAGCCGTGCACACAGGCCGTTAGCTGTGGAAGAAGCACAGGGCACAGAGGAGACTGAGTGCTGGAACCTCAGAAGCCTGCAGCTCCAAAGACAATCCATATTATTAATTACAATTAATTAAGGTTCATAAAAAAGGGAACATGGTATTAGCTCAGCAGGTTACGGTGCTGTGCTTGGGATTGGACGATCCCACTGACAACTGAGGGATGTTACTGGTGGGCCTAAGCAGGGCCCTTAACCTGCAGCTGCTCCAGAGACTGTGTGACTCTGCTGTGCCTGGGATTGGACGATCCCACTGACAGCTGAGGGATGTTACTGGTGGGCCTGAGCAGAGCCCTTAACCTGCAGCTGCTCCAGAGACTGTGTGACTCTGCTGTGCCTGGGATTGGACGATCCCACTGACAACTGAGGGATGTTACTGGTGGGCCTAAGCAGGGCCCTTAACCTGCAGCTGCTCCAGAGACTGTGTGACTCTGCTGTGCCTGGGATTGGACGATCCCACTGACAACTGAGGGATGTTACTGGTGGGCCTGAGCAGAGCCCTTAACCTGCAGCTGCTCCAGAGACTGTGTGACTCTGCTTTCACAAGAATATGAGATTCAGGATATACGTATTTGATAAATATAAAGGAAATATTTATTCTCTGAATTGGGGGAGCAGTCTGACAGGGCTGATTCACAAGTAATACCATCGGTCCCGGGGAGGTATACAGGAACTGGCTGAAGGGAACGCAACAGCAGCAGAGCCAATCAGTGCTCCACACAGGGTGCTGTTTGGAAGGCCTGGCTAATGGCTTTCACAGCCACAAACAAGTGGCGTGTGGTGCAACATGCCTTCCAGCGGCATGATACAGGTGTGTCAGCCAAGGATGCAGAGGGAGGAGGGAAACATCTTTTGCCAGAAACATCTTTTGCCAGAACAAATTACCGTCTGGCTGTGAGAAGTTGAAAGTGATTACAACCTTATACTGTGAACATGACTGTTCACTGGCTCCCTCTGCTGGACCAGAGGAGGACTGACCTCCACAAGCTTAAGGAACTGAACAGTGAGCCGAGCCTGGTTCTCAGTGAAATGGGCCATTTTAAGCTAAAGGAACTTATCACGAGATTAACATGGTACTCACAGTGCTGAGTTTACTGGAGGAGATGATGATCCTACGCTCGTACAGCATGCTAGCATATAGGTGTAGCATGTTATTCACATCAACCGCCACGAAGTACTCTGTCAGGTTCCTCTGGAAATAGATATGGACGGGGGGGGGGGGGGGGGGGGAGGTCAACTGCAAGGGCAGTCCACACTGCATGAATAAACTAACATTCACTGGATTTCTCCAATTATTCTGTAATTCTAATACTTAAGTGGTGATGCAACCACTTGAGACATTCCTGATGTATTTTTGGATTTCTACGTGTTTGTGTGTGTAAATACAAGAACACTGTGTGTGTGAGTATATCAATGTGTTTACATCAGCTTAGACAGCTCATGTCACCATGGAGGGCAGGAAAGCACATGATGAATGAGGTCAAGGGTGCTGCACTAGTGTCGTTCCAGACAGAAGCCATCATCATCTCCGTGATCACAATGTCACAATATAAAGGGACCATATGCTGACCTACCAGATCGTTTTGTGGGTCTGCATGACGTAGTCTTAGACGCTACTCCTCACACCATTGAGAACTTCCCTAAGGACTTCTCCGAGAAGCTTCCTCAATCTCTCTGGCAACCTCCCTAAGGACTTCTCCGAGAAGCTCTCACAATCTCTCTGGCAACCTCCCTAAGGACTTCTCCGAGAAGCTCCCTCAATCTCTCTGGCAACCTCCCTAAGGACTTCTCCGAGAAGCTCTCACAATCTCTCTGGCAACCTCCCTAAGGACTTCACTGAGAAGCCCCCTCAATCTCTCTGGCAACCTCCCTAAGGACTTCTCCGAGAAGCTCTCACAATCTCTGTGGCAACCTCCCTAAGGACTTCTCCGAGAAGCTCCCTCAATCTCTCTAGCAACCTCCCTAAGGACTTCACTGAGAAGCCCCCTCAATCTCTCTGGCAACCTCCCTAAGGACTTCTCCGAGAAGCTCCCTCAATCTCTCTGGCAACCTCCCTAAGGACTTCTCCGAGAAGCTCCCTCAATCTCTCTGGCAACCTCCCTAAGGACTTCTCCGAGAAGCTCTCACAATATCTCTGGCCACCTCCCTAAGGACTTCTCCGAGAAGCTTCCTCAATCTCTCTGGCAACCTCCCTAAGGACTTCTCCGAGAAGCTCTCACAATCTCTCTGGCAACCTCCCTAAGGACTTCTCCGAGAAGCTCCCTCAATCTCTCTGGCAACCTCCCTAAGGACTTCTCCGAGAAGCTCCCTCAATCTCTCTGGCAACCTCCCTAAGGACTTCTCCGAGAAGCTCCCTCAATCTCTCTGGCAACCTCCCTAAGGACTTCACTGAGAAGCTCCCTCAATCTCTCTGGCAACCTCCCTAAGGACTTCACTGAGAAGCTCCCTCAATCTCTCTGGCAACCCCCCTAAGGACTTCACTGAGAAGCTCCCGCAATCTCTCTGGCAACCTCCCTAAGGACTTCACTGAGAAGCTCCCTCAATCTCTCTGGCAACCTCCCTAAGGACTTCACTGAGAAGCTCTCACAATCTCTGTGGCAACCTCCCTAAGGACTTCTCCGAGAAGCTCCCTCAATCTCTCTGGCAACCTCCCTAAGGACTTCACTGAGAAGCCCCCTCAATCTCTCTGGCAACCTCCCTAAGGACTTCTCCGAGAAGCTCCCTCAATCTCTCTGGCAACCTCCCTAAGGACTTCTCCGAGAAGCTCCCTCAATCTCTCTGGCAACCTCCCTAAGGACTTCACTGAGAAGCTCCCTCAATCTCTCTGGCAACCTCCCTAAGGACTTCACTGAGAAGCTCCCTCAATCTCTCTGGCAACCCCCCTAAGGACTTCACTGAGAAGCTCCCGCAATCTCTCTGGCAACCTCCCTAAGGACTTCACTGAGAAGCCCCCTCAATCTCTCTGGCAACCTCCCTAAGGACTTCTTTGAGAAGTTCCCTGGGAATCTTCCTAGAAGTTTCTCTGAGAACCTCTCTAAAGTCTCCTGAAAGAACCACAAGACAAAAAACCTGTGTGGGAGAGACCTATGTGTCCGTAGAGTGAGAGCTGGTCTGGAGAAGATGTGTACACTGGTGTACGGTCCTAGAATAGGAATTTGTAATTCTGATAAAGGTGAAAACAGAAACCAGCCCCGGAGAGTATGGTCCCTGGTCGGTCCTTCTCTGTATCCGATGGAAGACGAGGAAGGCTGCAGAGGCTTATAACCAAGCCAGAACATGCAACATATGCAGTGGGTGATGAATGGACCACTCACATTCTCCGGGATGCTGGGCAGCTCTCTGAGGTCAGGCACAGTAAAGTAGGTATGCTGCATGAGGGGGGCACAGGATCAGTCAAGATTATGACAAATGAACAAGTAACTGCTTTTGTTAAAGTTTACTGTTGATCTTGGCTACCAGGTTACCTATAACTTTAGTGATGGGCAGCATTTCAGACAGTGGTCACCTAGGGGGCATGATGGTTAAGTGACAGTTGCCCGTAGGCATTGGCACAACGTAACATAGCAGACAACTAATCCTCAAGGATCCCCCTACTCATGTGATGAGCTGGTACAGAACGTCTGTGGATGAAAACCCACCACACTGAGATGAAGGGGCACTCCAGGCTCAGGGATAGGGAGGGAATGCAGCGTTTCCAACAGCTCCCTCCACTGGCTCTCCTGAAATCCAACATGCAAGCAGACACATATTCAGAGAATGGCAGGCATTCTGTCAAGGCCTGTTCATGGCTGGTCACATCTGGTTTGTGCTGGTTTGAAAGAGACTAATAACTCCACCCACTAATGGGAGAATCAGGAAAATCCTAAGAGCATCCAAACCCAACCAAGCTTTACTGCGAGGCACTGACAGTATCAGGAAAGCCTTTTCCTGCTCAAGCAGGCTCCCTGACTCCCTAACAATTAAAAAATGCAGAAGGTGTCCTAGTTCAGGGCCTTGAGGAACCCCTACAGCTTTGAAACTAAACAGTCATATTTTACACTGATAATTCAGCAGAAAAAAAGTGCAAATTTAGTAAGAAATTTCAGTTTATAAAATCTGTGTTAAGACAAAATTTTAGGGGAGGTTGGCGTGCATACAGACCTGGCCCTTAACAGTGTAGTCTGCAAGAATATTCAGGATCTTGTAGAAGACTTCAAACCACGGCAGATAACTGATAAAGAGAAGTGGAGCAGAATCATCAGCAGATGTCAGAGAATGTTCTTTGACCACCGAAGAACAGAAACAGAACAACGGCAACAAGATCAGTCACATGACAGAGTCAGCTATTGAGCACCAACAGCCAATAGAGCTTCACATAGCGGAACAACTATCACCAAACTCAGGGCAGAACAGGAACAGGAGGAAGCTGCTGTCACCTGCAAACCAGCTCAGACAGTTAAAAAGACCAAACGGGCAGTGAGGGAGCCACATAGCAGGGAATGGGGGGGGGGGGGGGGGTCGATTAGCCACACGCTCATAATCAGCATCTCATTTAAACCCTTGGGCACTCCAGTGCAGCAAGACACATCCCTGATTGCAGCCTCATCAGTATAACCATCGCAGAGAGTTACAGACTGGAGGTGATGACATAACCCAGCTCATGTCCCCCATCCCATTAGCTAATGCAGAGGGCTTTACACCCAGAAATACCAGTGGCCCTCTACCTGGGAATTACCCCACCCACTAGAGGGGTAGTTAGAGGCTGCGGGGCCGAGAGTGAGCCAAACCCAGGCTGGGTGGACCTACAGTCATAGTGAGAGGGCTTTAACCTGACCCCCTCCCTGACAGCTGAAGCTCCCTCAGCGAACCCAATCCAAGCGAATCACAAACTACACTGCAGACCTGCCCAGCATTCACCTGCCCAAGGACATGTAAAACAAACACAGCCATTTGTGTAACCTGCCCACTCCTGGGCAGCAGTGAGCACACTGTGTTGGGGTGTTTGCACAGCCATTTGTGTAACCTGCCCACTCCTGGGCAGCAGTGAGCACACTGTGTTGGGGTGTTTGCACAGCCATTTGTGTAACCTGCCCACTCCTGGGCAGCAGTGAGCACACTGTGTTGGGGTGTTTGCACAGCCATTTGTGTAACCTGCCCACTCCTGGGCAGCAGTGAGCACACTGTGTTGGGGTGTTTGCACAGCCATTTGTGTAACCTGCCCACTCCTGGGCAGCAGTGAGCAAACTGTGTTGGGGTGTTTGCACAGCCATTTGTGTAACCTGCCCACTCCTGGGCAGCAGTGAGCACACTGTGTTGGGGTGTTTGCACAGCCATTTGTGTAACCTGCCCACTCCTGGGCAGCAGTCAGCACACTGTGTTGGGGTGTTTGCACAGCCATTTGTCCCGTCTGCTCTAGGACATAATAGCCAAACCCACGAATCCAGGCACACAGAACCTTGCAACTGGGAAACTGTGGCAACTTCCTGTGGTTTACATAGATTCCTGTCATTGTGGGGACATTCATTTCTATTAGCATAACTCAGGGGGGCTGGGATTCAAACCTCCACATCTAGCATTATGGTCAACACTGCCTCCGTCAGCTTGAATGTGAAATGAGGCTAGGGGGGTGCCACAGTTTTAGCTCCTAGCCCATTTGTGCTCCTTGATCTCAGTCTGTTCCACACCCAGAGCTCAATGTCATGGTGTAGCACCTCTAGGGGGCCCCTCTGTACCGTAAAGGGACACTGAAGATGACCACGTGAGACTTCCCCTACCCTCTCCAATTAAGAAAAGTCTGGACACATAGGCGAAGGAGGTTCAACAGTCAGGCCTTTCTGACAGGAAGTGACCTCACATAAAAGGATCTTGGCCCCGAAAACACCACAAAGGGGGGAACCAGTTACGACGCAGGGCTGTAGCCCAGTTCAGAGTCAGCACATGTGGGCCCCCCAGGGAGCTCGATTCCAGCAGTCTGGGGGCTCCACTGGGAGCCATGAAGATCAAAGCTCACTGTCAACCTTCCCAACATGGCTGCCCTGAAGCGTCACGTGAGCCACATGTTCCTCAGCCAAAAACATCCTGCTGATTCAGGGTAATTATTTTAACTGCCGCCATTTAGGTGGGACTCCCACTGCGGGCACACTTTCATTCCAGCTTCCGAGGTATTTCATCTGCTAACCGCTGAGCCCCCTGCTGGCTGATTATTTGCCCGATGTTCAAGCCATAAAAGCAGCAGCTCCCCATATTCAGGTTTCGGGGTTTTCTTAACATGTTTTTCATTGTGAACATTCATTCACTCCTGAGCCTTTTGTCCTCGTCCTTTTCTATTGGAGCTTCTTTTCATGCTTTTTGGCAACGCAGGGGTGCAGTGGGGGGTGGCTTATATGACAGTGCTGGGCTAAGGGCTGATTCATACTTCACGTGAAAGCGTGTGTGCATCAGTGAACTTTAACATCAGAGCTGGGGTGGCACTGTAGGGCAAAGCTGCTCTTAACAGTCATGTTTAAGAAGTGCGGCGTGAACGTTATCACAATAAAAAAGGATCCTACTCAAACTAACCGTGTGTTATGTACTTACAGTACTCAAGGATTATCAGGATTATCTTTAACAAACATTTCCTTAGCATGAAATAAAATATGAATACAAAATAAAAACAACTAAATGAGAACTATAAACATTGCTTCTGAAATCAACTGAAATAAAATAAAGATAAATGTCAAATACTTCCTGTTACCACTTTTAAATACTATTTAAATAAATGATTTATTAATCTTTGGGCCTCTCTTGAAATGCACTTCAGCCACAGAAATAGCTAACAGGACTACAAAGGCATTACATTCTGCAGAAGCCAACAAAGTTCTGCAAATTTCTCTCTACCCCAAGAAACAAGTAAATAGTTTCATGCACGCTTTCCCATGAAGTATGAATCAGCCCTTAGTAGGCGATGACATATAAGAACCCCCCCCCAGGGTGTCACAGCACCCAGTTCTGTAGCCCTTCAGGCACGTACCCCTGCATTACCAAAGAGCACGATAATGAGGGTCCCAAAGAAAACGGCGGCGACCAAACATTCAGAAGTAATATTTAAAATTAAAGCTAATTAAACCACACCAAAAAGTCAGACAAAACACCAATTCTCATGGATCCAGGAGGAACAAACGCAGGGGAGGCAGTCAGGGGGTGAGCTGGGGGGGGGTGAGCTGGGGGCTGCGGACCCATAGAAAGGGGGCAGCACACAGGCGGAGGATGAGAGTCTGGATTAAACAAGCTGACTCTCTCACCCAGGAGAGCTTCCAGGACATACAGACTGCTCTCGGTGGGAAGGCAGGAGTCAGACAGAATGAGGAGCAGACTGGGACTGTCCAGCTTATCTCCTGGTTCAAACAAGGTTGTCACACACACACATACACACACGCTTATATTAATATATTAATACCTTTGTGAGGACCGTCCATTCATCACTAATCCCAACTATGACAACCTGAACCCCCACCCAGCCCTAACCCTAACCCTAACCATAAGTAATACAGGACAGAATACAGGACTTTTGGCTATGTTATTTTTCTGATTTCATTTCACAGTTTTTTTACCATAAGGTAAAAATGTCAGGTTTTTATTACATTGTGGGGACATCCAAACCCCAGGGGGTAGGCAGTCTGTGGGTACCCCCCCTCCCAATCCCATGATCCTCTGCTGTGCCAGCTGGCAGCCCGAAGCCCGGGAGCTGTCAGGGCTGATTGAGCTGAGGGCCCTTTGCTGGAGAGGCTGCTTTTAGGGGTGGGGGGGTTACCAGCCGGGAAAGAGCTCCACATTCCAAAGATCAGAGCTGGCGACTTTCAGAGTTTGTCAGGAGCTGTGAATGAAGTAAACAAAGGCTGTCCTATAGGCAAGCTCTGGCTGCCTCTCATGCCGAGCGGTCAGAGGTCACCCTAACTACATTCATTCCCAGCTCCCCCACCTCCCCCCCTCCCCCACACCCCGGATCCAGGCTGCACGAGGCCCAAAAATTCCCTCTAATCCCTTAAGATATTTCTGATCCCTGCATGCTTCTGCTCAATTAAATCACCGCTTGTACCCCTTTGGGAACAGAGAGAGAAACAGAGAGAGAAAGGAAGGGGGGATAAAACAAAGGCCGAGTCTGAATGGGGGTGGTACAGAGGTAGGAGAGGCCCAGCCAATCCTGTCAGGGTACGAGGGCGGGGACAAACCCAGTGGGTGGGGCCTCGCTCACCTGAGGATGCAGAAGCAGTTGTGGGCCCCAGCAGACAGGCGGCAGAAGCCAAATCTCTGCTTGCTCTCGATGTCCGTCAGCACAAAGGTGAAGTTCTGGCCCACCTGGGTCACGGTCGGGCTGCGGGGGCAGAGACGGGGGGGCATGGTTACTCCTTAAATAGGACAGCGAGGGAGCTCATGCGCATGTATGGACCTCAGTCCCTGCTATAGGTATGAAGCTGTGCATTCAACATACAGCCTGGCATGCATAGGCAATCCTAAGGGGAGTAGGATCCAGGAACCACATGGGGCGCACAGAGACGGGGACACATGGGGGGCGCACACAGAGACGGGGGGACACATGGGGGGCGCACACAGAGACGGGGGGACACATGGGGGGCACACAGAGACGGGGACACATGGGGGGCGCACACAGAGACGGGGGGACACATGGGGGGCACACAGAGACGGGGGGACACATGGGGGGCGCACAGAGACGGGGGGACACATGGGGGGCGCACACAGAGACGGGGGGACACATGGGGGGCACACAGAGACGGGGGGGACACATGGGGGGCACACAGAGACGGGGGGACACATGGGGGGCACACAGAGACGGGGGGACACATGGGGGGCGCACACAGAGACGGGGACACATGGGGGGCGCACACAGAGACGGGGGGACACATGGGGGGCACACAGAGACGGGGACACATGGGGGGCACACAGAGACGGGGGGGACACATGGGGGGCACACAGAGACGGGGGGACACATGGGGCGCGCACACAGAGACGGGGGGACACATGGGGGGCACACAGAGACGGGGGGACACATGGGGGGCGCACACAGAGACGGGGGGACACATGGGGGGCGCACAGAGACGGGGGGACACATGGGGGGCGCACAGAGACGGGGACACATGGGGGGCGCACAGAGACGGGGACACATGGGGGGCGCACACAGAGACGGGGGGACACATGGGGGGCACACAGAGACGGGGACACATGGGGCGCACACAGAGACGGGGACACATGGGGGGCGCACACAGAGACGGGGGGACACATGGGGGGCGCACACAGAGACGGGGGGACACATGGGGCGCACACAGAGACGGGGGACACATGGGGCGCACACAGAGACGGGGGACACATGGGGCGCACACAGAGACGGGGACACATGGGGGGCGCACACAGAGACGGGGACACATGGGGGGCACACACAGAGACGGGGGGACACATGGGGGGCGCACACAGAGACGGGGACACATGGGGGGCACACAGAGACGGGGACACATGGGGGGCACACACAGAGACGGGGACACATGGGGGGCACACACAGAGACGGGGACACATGGGGGGCACACAGAGACGGGGACACATGGGGGGCACACAGAGACGGGGGGACACATGGGGGGCACACAGAGACGGGGGGACACATGGGGGGCACACAGAGACGGGGGGACACATGGGGGGCACACAGAGACGGGGGGACACATGGGGGGCACACAGAGACGGGGGGACACATGGGGGGCACACACAGAGACGGGGGGACACATGGGGGGCACACAGAGACGGGGGGACACATGGGGGGCACACAGAGACGGGGGGACACATGGGGGGCACACAGAGACGGGGGGACACATGGGGGGCACACAGAGACGGGGGGACACATGGGGGGCACACACAGAGACGGGGACACATGGGGCGCACACAGAGACGGGGGGACACATGGGGGGCGCACACAGAGACGGGGGGACACATGGGGGGCACACACAGAGACGGGGACACATGGGGCGCACACAGAGACGGGGACACATGGGGGGCACACAGAGACGGGGGACACATGGGGGGCACACAGAGACGGGGGGACACATGGGGGGCGCACACAGAGACGGGGGGACACATGGGGGGCACACACAGAGACGGGGACACATGGGGCGCACACAGAGACGGGGGGACACATGGGGGGCGCACACAGAGACGGGGACACATGGGGGGCACACAGAGACGGGGGGACACATGGGGGGCACACAGAGACGGGGGGACACATGGGGGGCACACACAGAGACGGGGACACATGGGGCGCACACAGAGACGGGGGGACACATGGGGGGCGCACACAGAGACGGGGACACATGGGGGGCACACAGAGACGGGGACACATGGGGGGCACACAGAGACGGGGACACATGGGGGGCACACAGAGACGGGGGGACACATGGGGGGCACACAGAGACGGGGGGACACATGGGGGGCACACAGAGACGGGGACACATGGGGGGCACACAGAGACGGGGGGACACATGGGGGGCGCACACAGAGACGGGGGGACACATGGGGGGCACACAGAGACAGGGGGACACATGGGGGGCACACAGAGACGGGGACACATGGGGGGCACACAGAGACGGGGACACATGGGGGGCACACAGAGACGGGGACACATGGGGGGCACACAGAGACGGGGACACACATGGGGGGCACACAGAGACGGGGACACATGGGGGGCACACAGAGACGGGGGGACACATGGGGGGCACACAGAGACGGGGGGACACATGGGGGGCGCACACAGAGACGGGGGGACACATGGGGGGCGCACACAGAGACGGGGACACATGGGGGGCACACAGAGACGGGGACACATGGGGGGCGCACACAGAGACGGGGACACATGGGGGGCGCACACAGAGACGGGGGGACACATGGGGGGCGCACAGAGACGGGGACACATGGGGGGCGCACACAGAGACAGGGGGACACATGGGGGGCACACAGAGACGGGGACACATGGGGGGCACACAGAGACGGGGGGACACATGGGGGCACACAGAGACGGGGGGACACATGGGGGGCACACAGAGACGGGGGGACACATGGGGGGCACACAGAGACGGGGGGACACATGGGGGACGCACACAGAGACGGGGACACATGGGGGGCGCACACAGAGATGGGGACACACATGGGGGGCACACACAGAGATGGGGACACACATGGGGGGCGCACACAGAGACGGGGGGGGAAACATGGGGGGCACACACAGAGACGGGGGGACACATGGGGGGCGCACAGAGACGGGGACACATGGGGGGCACACAGAGACGGGGGGGGAAACATGGGGGGCGCACACAGAGACGGGGGGACACATGGGGGGTGCACACAGAGACGGGGGGACACATGGGGGGCGCACAGAGACGGGGACACATGGGGGGCACACAGAGACGGGGGGACACATGGGGGGCACACACAGAGACGGGGGGGGAAACATGGGGGGCGCACACAGAGACGGGGGGACACATGGGGGGCGCACACAGAGACGGGGGGACACATGGGGGGCACACACAGAGACGGGGACACATGGGGGGCACACAGAGACGGGGGGACACATGGGGGGCACACAGAGACGGGGGGACACATGGGGGGCGCACACAGAGACGGGGGGACACATGGGGGGCGCACACAGAGACGGGGGGACACATGGGGGGCGCACACAGAGACGGGGGGACACATGGGGGGCGCACACAGAGACGGGGGGACACATGGGGGGCACACACAGAGACGGGGGGACACATGGGGGGCACACAGAGACGGGGGGACACATGGGGGGCACACAGAGACGGGGGGACACATGGGGGGCGCACACAGAGACGGGGGGACACATGGGGGGCGCACACAGAGACGGGGACACATGGGGGGCACACAGAGACGGGGGACACATGGGGGGCACACAGAGACGGGGGGACACATGGGGGGCGCACACAGAGACGGGGGGACACATGGGGGGCGCACACAGAGACGGGGGGACACATGGGGGGCACACACAGAGACGGGGGGACACATGGGGCGCACACAGAGACGGGGACACATGGGGGGCACACAGAGACGGGGGGACACATGGGGGGCACACACAGAGACGGGGGGACACATGGGGGGCACACAGAGACGGGGGGACACATGGGGGGCACACAGAGACGGGGGGACACATGGGGGGCACACAGAGACGGGGGGACACATGGGGGGCACACAGAGACGGGGGGACACATGGGGGGCACACAGAGACGGGGGGACACATGGGGGGCACACAGAGACGGGGGGACACATGGGGCGCACACAGAGACGGGGGGACACATGGGGGGCGCACACAGAGACGGGGGGACACATGGGGGGCACACACAGAGACGGGGGGACACATGGGGGGCACACAGAGACGGGGGGACACATGGGGGGCACACAGAGACGGGGGGACACATGGGGGGCGCACACAGAGACGGGGGGGACACATGGGGGGCACACAGAGACGGGGGGACACATGGGGGGCACACAGAGACGGGGGGACACATGGGGGGCGCACACAGAGACGGGGACACATGGGGGGCGCACACAGAGACGGGGGGACACATGGGGGGCACACAGAGACGAGGACACATGGGGGGCGCACACAGAGACGGGGGGGACACATGGGGGGCACACAGAGACGGGGGGACACATGGGGGGCACACAGAGACGGGGGGACACATGGGGGGCGCACACAGAGACGAGGACACATGGGGGGCGCACACAGAGACGGGGGGACACATGGGGGGCACACAGAGACGGGGGGACACATGGGGGGCACACAGAGACGGGGGGGACACATGGGGGGCGCACACAGAGACGGGGGGACACATGGGGGGCGCACACAGAGACGGGGGGACACATGGGGGGCACACAGAGACGGGGGGACACATGGGGGGCGCACACAGAGACGAGGACACATGGGGGGCGCACACAGAGACGGGGGGACACATGGGGGGCACACAGAGACGGGGGGACACATGGGGGGCGCACACAGAGACGGGGGGACACATGGGGGGCGCACACAGAGACGGGGGGACACATGGGGGGCACACAGAGACGGGGGGACACATGGGGGGCGCACACAGAGACGGGGGGACACATGGGGGGCACACAGAGACGGGGACACATGGGGGGCACACAGAGACGGGGGGACACATGGGGGGCGCACACAGAGACGGGGAGACTCAGAGACGGGGGGACTGCCCAGTCCCTGTGGGACATCCTCATCCTCACTGCTGGAGAAACTTGATAAGCTAACATTGGTCCCAAAATGCTAGTGGTGGATTTCCAGTGTAACAGAGAGGCCCTGATATCAGTTACCATCCAGGGGGAGGAAATGGAGGTGGTGTCTGGATGGTGGTGTCTGGGTGGACAACACAGTGGCACTGTCCAAGAATGACCAGAGCAGATCACTTTCTGAGGAGGCTCAGGTCTTCTGATGTGTGCAGCAAACTCCTGACTGTGTTTTATCAGGCTGTAGTTCTTTTCTGTGTCAAACACCTGAACACACTCATCAGGACGGCCAGTCCCATCACAGGACTGACACCGTCCAACTGGAGCCAGCAGTGGAGAAGAGGATGTTGGCAAAATTGGACAATATTATGAAGAATTATGCCCATCTGCTTCAGGGGGCCCTATTCTCCAGCAGCTCATTTCACCACGCTCTGCTAAAAAGCACTGCTGGGGATCATTCCAATCTACAGCATCACATCTGACTAGACCTGTACACTTCTTCAGATGAGGCCCCCAGACATACAGCTGATGTCGTGAATCACCCTTAAAAGGTGCCACCCAGTCCCTGAAGGGAAGACATGGTACCTGTCCATGTTGAAGGGGAAGCAGAACTTGGGGAGGGTCTGAAGAGTTTCCTGTGGAAAAAGGAGAAAAGGGACAACCATAAATCCAACTGTTAACCAGGCCAGGGAAGGCAGGGTAGAGAGAGGGGGCAAGATACCCTAACCTACATATGCTAGAGGGCAACGGGAAACACAGATATCACAGGAGGAGAACCAAGACTACAGGAAGAAGACAGAACACGCCGAGACTACAGGAGGTCAACAGGACATGCTGTGACTCCAGGAAGATGACAAGACACACAAAGAATGGAGAAGGATGACAGGACAGGCCAAAACTACACAACAGACCATGACTACAGAAGGATGACAGGACAGGCTAAAACTACACAACAGACCATGACTATAGAAGGATGACAGGACAGGCCAAAACTACACAACAGACCAGGACTACAGAAGGATGACAGGACAGGCCAAAACTACACAACAGACCATGACTACAGCAGGATGACAGGACAGGCCAAAACTACACAACAGACCAGGACTACAGAAGGATCACAGGACAGGCCAAAACTACACAACAGACCACGACTACAGGAGGATGACAGGACAGGCCAAAACTACACAACAGACCATGACTACAGGAGGATGACAGGACAGAGCAGTGTAGACCAGCATGAGAAGCAGCGTTTTACAGGACAGCACCCTCGGGAAAGACACTGCCCCAGCCTGTACTGTTCCACACAGTAGCATCATAATGAGCTCCTCAATCTCTCCGGGTCTCTGAGAAACGCTTTAGCTACAGTTAGACAGTTTGACCCACAGCCCTCCAGTTCCCTCGACTCTTTGGTCTTTCAGCGTTTAAAAATGGAGGCGATGCTGCTAAATAGGGGATGTGTAAATAATTCAGCCCTGGCAAAAAAGAATGGCACCATGCTTTATTCATTAATGTCACCCAGGATGTGGCACAATGTCAGAGCCTCTCATTACACTCCTGTTAAGTTGGAGAAGCAGAAACGAGGCCACCAGTGAGGTGTACCCAGAATGCACTGGGCTGGGGGCAGGTGCAGTAAAGCAGGAGGGCACTATCTGAAGGACCTGTCTTTCATAGGACACTCCCCAATATGGAAATCCAATGTGATGCTGTTCCCTCACCCTTAGCCTGTCCTCACTCGTGTTCCTCTCTATAGCATCGGCGACACAAAATATCACCCCTGAGAGGGAAACCGTCCAAGTCACTTCAAATGACAGCATCTCTGATACTGGTGACTGATTACCCAGCGATCTCGGTACTCACACAGTCCTGTTACTCAGACAAGCATGCACAAACACATGCATACATGCACACATGCTAACGCACACACACACAGACATGCGTAAAAATACATAAACATAGATACACACACAGAAACACATACACAATGCCCTAGATCACCCACACTCCATGAAATGGCAGATTTGAAACACAAAAACCCACTGAGAATGAACCAGAAGATGACTGTTGACATGGAGTCTGCTATGAGCCACGACACAGGAAGGTGCTGATTCCAACATTTATTTTCCTGTAATTCCAGCGAGGCTGACTTAACACAGGAAGAAAGCTCCAGAAAAATACAATAGGGATATTCGAAACTGGAAGAATATCATATGCAGACCCCCAATGCCCCCCCCCCCCCATCCATTCACCCAGACCATTCGTGAAAACTTTGCCACAATGACACTGCAGACCATGCAGCCATGTTTCATGGGATGGTTTAACTAAAACCAATTTTCCAAATGTCATAATCCCCTCATCATTTCGGACATGCCCCCATACACTGAGGAGTACAGAAAGTGCTGCCTGCTGTTACACCTCACGGCCAGCTGGTGGCAGCGCCTCAAGGGGAGACCATCTTAGAATATGGTACGGGGGAAATTCACAAAGTAGCCTTTAAACACAGACATCTTCATGATACTCCTCCACAGTTGGGTCCTCTCCTCTCTTTGCCAAGCAGGGTCACGTGATCAAACTACACAAGTTCATCTGGCTGAGATGAACCTCTACCTCCTCTTTCAATTTTACAGGTGGCCAGTTTAAACATTTTCTCATCAGATGCCAATTCGCACTTGCGTGTCAATGAGCCCCAATCGACAGGAAAATGACAGGAAGCCGCAATATCACATCACATACTCTTGATGACTGCATGGGGAACCACAGCTGATCGGCACTGGGCATCCCTGGCCATGTCTATTTATTACTTAGTTACTATTCAATCATTCTTATATTGCATATTATGTCTTGTCACTGATTATGCTGCAGTGTCTTACTGCCACCCATGCAACTGTCCCCTCCCCCATAACTGTGGCACAACAGTTTCACTGACAATAAAACAATCAACCAGCATGAACACACACACCCCCCTCTGCCGAAAGGTTTGTACTGTATTTTATTAAAGCTGGATCATTAACTGCTGAGGCTCTGCCCAATCCATGAGCTGCTAGACTGACCTCGGAGACTATCGTGGATTATGGGGAGGTGGAGAAACTAATGGACAGCTATCCGGCTCCCCCCCACTCCACCTGGGGGCTATTATTTCCAAAGCTACACTGTCAGACCCACAACCACCTCAGCAGCCTCTTCTCTCAGGCCCTCATCATTCTGAACAAGGACCATTCTGATTTATTACCATAATTTAACTGATGCACATGCACTTCATTACGAGCATTGAAATGATCACAATTACAGTCTATACCATGCCGTGTAAGAGTAAATACATTTCCCACTTTCCACTATTACAGTAAGTGTACACATGCATATTAACTCATTACCTTGCACATCCATTTCTCTGCAGTCTGTCTGCTTATAGTCTTTTTATTAGAGTGCGGGAATCGATTAAAAAAACGAATTAATCGCACGATGCTCTGTGATTAATCGCTATTATTCACACTTAATATTAAAACTTAATGATAAATATTTATACATTGAATCTGCAAATTAATGTAGAATTAACACAAATGGAGTACATGGGTCATGGTCGCAAACTTATTACAATAACATACAAGTTCTCTAATTTTGAAAATTACTTTGAATACTCAAATTATACAACTGCATTGTCTGTCTGTTGACTGTTAATTTTGCCTCTGGGGTAGGTAATCAGTTCTGAAATGTTACCATTTATTTCTGTAATAGAAATATTTCATCAGGAGAAGAATTACTGAGATGAGAATAAAATATGCATCATATGTATTTATACAAATTAATTGTTTGTTGTGGGTTACACATACAAAGTTAAACGTGTTACTGATTCTTAGCTATCATTTTCATAAAAATGGTCAGCAAAAAAATCAGCAAATCAGAGCAACAAATGACAATTTTAATATAGATAAAAGTTTCAAGTAATGTCAATTGCTCTACACCAAAAACAAACACTTTGTTTAATGGTTTAACTTAAACTTGTGATGTACAGATTTTTCATCAACAAAATACTACTTGCAAGCATGTACAAGTTGAATTTCAGTTTTTTTCAAAAAGGCTCTAACAGAGAGGGCATTATAAGTAGGGATGTTAAACATCTTAGCGCTTATTGGCACATATGACATGTACAACAGGCAGATCCTGACCATGTGGTCGATTACAGACCATGTGGTCGATTCCTGACCATGTGGTCGATTCAGCAAATGGCTATAGAGCACAAGGCTCTAAAAAGGTAAGTCTGACAACCACTGGAAATACATTTTATAGCATGAAGATCAAGATTTTAAAGTATAAGACTTCAATAAAATAAAGTAAATATTGCAAATTGCAACATTTTTATCCTATGCATGCCTCCATCTGGTAATTATTTTAAATGAAATAAACAAGACAACAATAGCTTGCCCATAAGAAGTTAACTGAATGTTCTGATTTTAGCTCTGAACTCTGGGATTCTGTGCAGCGTCACGACCTAAACTCTCACGATGCTTACAAGCAAGTGATATAGGTCTCCATTAAAATCTGCGCTCACACTATTCCTCCCCATGTGCGTTAACGTGATCAAAGAAATGATAATGTTACGGCTTTTAAATGAACACAAAGCATTATTGTGATAAATTTGTCAACCCTAGTTTTTATACATCTTTTGTATCATTTATCTTTTCCATACATCACCAACACCAGCAGAAATTCCTTGTACTATACCTGATACTTGGCAAATAAAGATTCTGATTCTAATTAAGGCCAATTACTTGGTCAGAACAAAGCCGAACCACATAAAAGCATCAAACATATTTAAGGCAGTTTGTGTATGATGGTGGGGGGAGGGGTCCACTGATCACCCAGAGCAGCCACATCCCATCAGGGAAGGTCACATGCTACGATGCAACAGCAACTACTTACTACTGGGGGTGCCATGACAACCTATGCACACGGGGAAATGTGCAGACAGAAAGAGACAGACCAGACCACATAGAACCAAACATGGAAAAAATGGCAGACAAGCAAAAAGCACAGTGAAAGTTGGGACAGGGACAAGGAGGACAGGATGAAATTGGCTGGTAGAGAAATAATCATCTAAATAACCAGTGAGAGAGGGAGAGATGGAGAGACGGATGGAGTAAGGAAGAAGAAGGAGGGAATGAGTGAGAGGGAGGCAGAGGGAGAGACAGAGAGGGAATGAGGGAGAGAAAGAGGAAGAGCCAGAGAAACAAAGAGGAAAAGAAGCAATGGAGATAGAGGGAAAGAAGGAGAGAGAGAGGGAGAGGACAAGAGAGAGAGGGAGAGGAGAAGAGGGAGGGCCAGGGTTAATTACAAGCTGCAGACCTGATCGACGGAGTCCTCAGGGAAGCGCCTTCGCACCTCGGGACCTGTAAATAATTGACGGATAATATTAATTGGAGGCAGATTAGCGAGCCAGTGCTGACATATTAATATTTGATCAGAAGATAGCATGCGGGGGTCTGTCAGGGGTTCCCAGGGGCCAGCTGAGACAGAGGAGAGCCCCCCTGCCCCCAGACACCAGAGAAGGAGAGAGACACAGACGTTACCCACCTCACACTGTGAGGGATAGCTGCGTGGACCCGGCTGGCACTGCCTGGCATTAAGAGTAGGGCAGGCCGACTCTGTGACCTGCACTGCACCCATTTTACTCTGTGTGTGTGTTCTTGTGGATCTTGCACACATTGTGATGCTGCGGGTTTGACAATGAGTGTGCGTGTGTCTCAACTAGATTCCTGGACGGACAGTAGGGAGTATGAAAAGCAGGAATGAGAAAAGGACCAAGCAAACCCAGAGATTTGTGCATTGAAGAAAAGAAAAAAACAAAAAGACCAAAAATACAACAAACAACTAACTTGAACCCGACCCGAGCCCGAAGTTGAACATAAAAAGCAATGTTGGGGCCAATCGGGGCAGGGAGAAGTCACAGACATCTGGTTTCGACAGACAGGTCAGGCAGGACATGGTCAACCCCATGAAGGACCCACTCTACCATGGACGGCTGGTGGGGGGCGTGCTTTTCAGCTTACTGGCCAATTACTTCACCGGAAGCCGTCCCAGCGGCAGCTCGGGGCTGAGCGTGGAGTCACTAAAGCCCCTTTAACCAAGCTTTCAAAAGGACTTGTTCTCTCTTCAGAAGAAAAAGCCGTGAATTAGAAAGAAAAGGAGAGGCGGGTGAACAGAGAGCAGCTCTATGAAAGCAGGAGAAACATGGTGTTTGACTGATTCCAGGGTCGGGCGAGATCAAGCTCTCTGTGTGCCTCCCAAAGCGAGTGGAAACGGCCCTCCTTTGTGCTTTAGAAAGCAGGATGATGCAGACTGCTTGATGGCTCTATACTTGGAGAGCTGAGATCAGCATGTGTGCAGTGAACACACTATGCTCTCCCCACCTCCACGCCCGCTTATCCCGCCCCCAAACCCACTCGCCCCACCTCCACGCCCGCTTATCCCGCCCCCAAACCCACTCGCCCCACCTCCACGCCCGCTTATTCCGCCCCCAAACCCACTCGCCCCACCTCCACGCCCGCTTATCCTGCCCCCAAACCCACTCGCCCCACCTCCATGCCCACTTATCCCGCCCCCAGACCCACTCGCCCCACCTCCACGCCCGCTTATCCCGCCCCCAGACCCACTCGCCCCACCTCCACGCCCGCTTATCCCGCCCCCAGACCCACTCGCCCCACCTCCACGCCCGCTTATCCCGCCCCCAGACCCACTCGCCCCACCTCCACGCCCGCTTATCCCGCCCCAAGACCCACTCGCCCCACCTCCACGCCCGCTTATCCCGCCCCCAGACCCACTCGCCCCACCTCCACGCCCGCTTATCCCGCCCCCAAACCCACTCGCCCCACCTCCATGCCCACTTATCCCGCCCCCAAACCCACTCGCCCCACCTCCATGCCCACTTATCCCGCCCCCAGACCCACTCACCCCACCTCCACGCCCGCTTATCCCACCCCCAATCCCACTCGATCCACCTCCAATCCCGCTTATCCCACCCCCAATCCCACTCGACCCACCTCCAAGCCCGCTTATCCCACCCCCACACCCACTTTCCCCACTTCTACTCGCACCGCCCCCAAACTCCTACACAGCCAACTGCTGACAGGCTCTGAGATCAGTGGAAAGGGTGCAGACTAGCAGGAAGCGTGTAAACGGCACACAGAGATTATGGTATGATGGAAAATGTCAGCTTGTAAAAAGCTATTACCCCTGCTCACCAAGGGCTGCAGTGTCGTGGACCTGGGGGAGTCGCTCTGCTGTCCCACAGGAAGAGAGGTGGTGACCCTCCCAGGAACAGATGGAGGGGGGGCAGGCAGGTGAGAAAGTGTGTCTGAAAGCTCCCTGGAGTCAAGCTGAAATTCTGGCTGCTATACCCCCCTCCCTCCCCATTAATGACTCCCCTGCCCGACAGTGACCTGAGACAGACATGAGCTTAGACAGTGCCCCATCCCCCACCTCATTAAAAACAGGGGGTGCTATTAAATGTATAAGCTATCAGACCTATGGGATCAGACAGAGAATCAGAGACACTAGGCAGTGACCTCGCAATGGGGGGGGGTGGGGGGGGGGGTGGGTGTGTCCCCCCTAGTGTCTACAGTCGGAAATACTTTACCACACAATTCAGGACAAAACATGAACCAAACCATACAGCAAGAACGAAACCATAAGCGGTCTCCTGGTTTCCCATACCGACTGCAAGCGGTCCACATCCCATAATACCATCTACATAAAGCTGCAAGAAGCAGCCCAGATCCTTCTGATCTCCTCTCCACTAATTGTGCAGAGAGTAAAGCCGCAAAAGGGCAGCCGGGCCTCTGACAGGGAGTGAGGAAACATGCCCTAAGCAGGCAGTTTTCTGAGCAACCCCCCCCCCCCCCCGCCCCTCCCTTCCCAGGGGTAATTAGGAAAAGAAAACTGAAGGCTGGGAGGTTTTTGGGCAAGATGATTAGATGGTGGCAGGCAGGGGTGGGGGATGGGGAACCAAACAACACTTGACAAGAAACACGCAGGAAGAGGGATAGGGTGCGGAGAGATGGACACTCGACAGGAGCGGCGACCCACACTCAAAGGCCCAAGGAGGGAGACAGAGATAGAAAAAGACCGAGAGAGGGGGGGTTGAAGAGACAGAGAGAGACAGACAGACAGACAGACAGACAGAGAAAGAAACAAGGACACAGGCAGAAAGACAGGGAGGGACAGAGACAAGGAGAGGGACACAGAGGGAGGCAGACAGAGAGACAGGGAGGGACACAGAGGGATGCAGACAGAGAGACAGAGAGGGACAGAGAGAGAGACAGAGAAAGAAACAAGGACACAGGCAGAGAGACAGGGAGGGACAGAGACAAGGAGAGGGACACAGAGGGACGCAGACAGAGAGACAGGGAGGGACACAGAGGGACGCAGACAGAGAGACAGGGAGGGACAGAGAGGGACGCAGACAGAGAGACAGGGAGGGACACAGAGGGATGCAGACAGAGAGACAGAGAGGGACAGAGAGAGAGACAGAGAAAGAAACAAGGACACAGGCAGAGAGACAGGGAGGGACAGAGACAAGGAGAGGGACACAGAGGGACGCAGACAGAGAGACAGGGAGGGACAGAGACAAGGAGAGGGACAAAGAGGGAGGCAGACAGAGACAGGTAGGGACAGAGACAAGGAGAGGGACAAAGAGGGAGGCAGACAGAGAGACAGGGAGGGACAGAGACAGAGACAATTAGTGGGACACAGAGGGATGCAGACAGAGAGACAGGGAGGGACAGAGAAAATTAGTGGAACACAGAGGGACGCAGACAGAGACAGGGAGGGACAGAGACAAGGAGAGGGACAAAGAGGGACGCAGACAGAGACAGGGAGGGACAGAGACAAGGAGAGGGACACAGAGGGACGCAGACAGAGAGACAGGGAGGGACAGAGACAGAGACAATTAGTGGGACACAGAGGGATGCAGACAGAGAGACAGGGAGGGACAGAGAAAATTAGTGGAACACAGAGGGACGCAGACAGAGACAGGGAGGGACAGAGACAAGGAGAGGGACAAAGAGGGACGCAGACAGAGACAGGGAGGGACAGAGACAAGGAGAGGGACAAAGAGGGACGCAGACAGAGACAGGGAGGGACAGAGACAAGGAGAGGGACAAAGAGGGAGGCAGACAGAGAGACAGGGAGGGACAGAGACAAGGAGAGGGACACAGAGGGAGGCAGACAGAGAGACAGGGAGGGACAGAGACAGAGACAATTAGTGGGACACAGAGGGATGCAGGCAGAGAGACAGGGAGGGACAGAGACAGACAAGAAGGACACAGAGGGATGCAGGCAGAGAGACAGGGAGGGACAGAGAGACAAGAAGAAGGACACAGAGGGATGCAGGCAGAGAGACAGGGAGGGACAGAGACAGAGACAAGGAGAGGGACACAGAGGGACGCAGACAGAGAGACAGGGAGGGACAGAGACAAGGAGAGGGATGCAGACAGAGAGACAGGGAGAAATAAGTCTCATTATCAGATGCACTGGACTGTGCGTGTAGCGATGCTAGGCTGCTCTATCACTGTGATGACTCCTCTGCTCTTCATCTCTCCATTTTCACTTCCACCTTGCAGCTCACAATTCAGTTTATATGCAGGTTTGCCAAATGATGCTTTTCTTGCAACTTGTGCAAGTGTGAGTACAGGTACACTGGAATGGGTTCATTTTCATGTTCCCCGTCTTGCTCTCTTACACATATGTAAAGGTGAGAGTAAAGCTTGGGGTCTGAGTACAGCTTCAGCCATTTATCTAGCTCCTCTAAAGGACACACACGAATGGCTATCAGGGATGGAAGTCGGGACTCACACTGCTTAAATCCTGCAGCTTGGGGCTACCTGGAGAAGGCCCACAGTGATCTGAGCGGAGAAGTAGGGGCCCCAGTAGGGTGGAACTACACGCAATGAAAAAGTCCCTTTTGGTGTAAAACCCCGCTACATGCAGCCCCCCCACCCACAACAAAGGCCCAATTACCACAGCCTTTCAGCTGAGGGAGCCACAAACAAAAGAAGCCTGGATTAATCTGGGACCAAGGGAACAAAGCTGAAGTACAAAACAGCACAGAAACAGATGGCTGAACTGGGAAAGAATGAGTGCAGTCCAGCAGGGGGCGCTAGAAGGGCAAGCTATTGAACCTGTAAGGGGATGCTTAAACTGAACTACTTTGGGTGGGTAAGGGTTAGGTCCCCATACAGCAGATAATGGTGACATGATGGCATTCATGATGCCATCTGACAAAGACCCTCAAAAAGAGCCTCAAAGCCACCCTGGCAGACAACGCACCCCCAAAGGAAAACTTTGGCCAGAGAGAGGGACTCAAGCAAAGGAACACGCGACTGCTCTTACGAATCCTGCTAATCTGCACTTTGTTGTCCTTTATTGACACCAGGCCACTATGTAGCTCACAGAACTGGAAACTCTGCCATCAGCCATTCTTGCCGATGGTTCCCCTTCCGTCATCCCCAGTGACCGGAATAGGCTGCTTCTGCACTCCAGGGGTAACTAACAGGCCTGGGAACTAACTGGAATTCATTCTCCAATGCAACTGCATCACACACCACATTCATCTCTCTGGTCACCTTTTCATTAAGTTCACCTTGTTGCTCCTCACACCTCCCCCTGCTCCCCTCCTGAAGCCTCCTTCTGCCACAAGCTTCACTCCCTCTCCCCACTGGCATCTCTGCTTCTGCGCCTCCTTCTCCTGAGCAGCTCTGTTCACTTGACTCTAATGGAGCCTCTCTCTCCTCATGCCTCGACACACTATGCCGCTCCCTCTCCTCCAAACCAGCCCGCTCTGCTCCCTCTCTCCCCTGGAGGTGAAAAGCATGACACCCTTTAGATCTGGCCGAGTTTTTATCATCTTTCACTGCTGCAAATACCAGCTACTCACATGAGAAGATCGCCACCACACTCTCCATTGCCCTCCATCCACCCCTTTGACTTTCTGCCATAAGAAAGTGACAGCTATCTGTGCCCAGTTCACTGCACGCTCCACTCACATCAGCATCCTCTGCACATAGATATAGATCACAATTGTTTTTGGAATGTACATAGTAATGTTACTTAACCACTTAAATCAGCAAATCTCTCCTTATAAGAAACACTGTTATTATTATTATTATTATTGTACTACTAATAATAATAATAATAATAAGCCAAATTATTAAGGTATGTGAAATACTGGGCATATAAAATAAACTGCCTCATTATAGCATTTTTAAGTTGTAAGTGTACAAATGAACTTTTATCACTTTGGTAAATAACTGAACACTTCTGAACAGTTTACGAATACAGCGAGAGGGTCAGAGGGATGAGCATCTTTGGCTGTAATTGGAAGGTCGCTGAAGCTCAAGCCCACGGCCCTGTCAGCAAGTCCGCTGCCAAGCTTGCTCTCACCTACACGTGCGTCAGAACAAGATGGGGTAGGCGAGAAGAGAATATTCTGCACGGGGAACAATACAGTGCTCTTATTTCACTATCAATCAAATAACAGATAAAAAAAAGTAAAATAATAAAATGTAAGATTTAAAATTTTTGCACCACTAAAAAGCTTTTGATAGTAAAAAAAAAAAAAAAAGATCAATTAAGTTTTTAGTTTAAGACAAAGCTACTAATTTGAGATCCACTAAGACAGGTAATTGACAAAGTGATGACAGACAGAGCCGAGATGTTATGCTGGATGAAATTACTTTGTTTCTGATCAGTTTGTTCTTCTTGCAGCCTCTGATCATGCAGGTATTGCCTGATAGGCGCTGGTTTGTTCCATCATTATAATAACAAAGTTAGGTAGTGCTCTTGTAAATGGACGTTCACTGGGAGCCGCAATTACGTCTAGTTGATTCCTCTATGTTTGCAATGTGATATTTACAAAAAGAGTAAATGTAAATGTGCCGTTTCATGATCCTTATGATATTTGTAAAAAAGGACGTCATGGATACAGTTATAACCAGTTAAAATATCACCATATAGCCCAGCGATCCCATCCATCCTAACATCACAGTACAGCTTGGATCATCAGCTTCCTCTCTATCAATACTGCATCTTAGCAGTCTTTTCCATTTGCTCTGTATAACATCATTAAGATCAGACCTTGATTTGTCAGAATGGCTCAGTTATTTGTCATCTCATGACTACATTATCTCGACTCCTTACTGATAAGATTACCAACATGTTGTCAACCACTGCAGATGATTCAAAATGTGGCAGCACGCCTTGTCCTGAATCAGCCAGAATGCTCTCATGTTACACCCCTTCCTTTCCCTCTTTGTTAGCTGCCTACGGCAGCTTGCAGAAAGTTCAAGTCCTTGGTGCTGGCGTTCAGAGCCATTAATAGAATAGTACCCATCACTATCAAGTCTCTTATCAAGACCTACATCCTATGTCAACTTCTACTGGCTGTTGGCCACTTGGAGATCCCTCTACCGCATGAGAAGCCACTGGATATTTCTCCATCACAGTTCCCATCCACATCTGATCATCAGAATACCTCTCATTCTCTATTCATGTTCCAGAAACATCTCAACTAGCTCATCCAACCACTGACCAGTTCTGTCTTCTTCTGTGATTCCGAATATATTCACCATACATAGTTTGAAAGCTTTTACTTTTGCTCTTCTCATTCACTGAATAGCTCTCCTATTATGTTCTTTCCATGTCTATAGCGTACTGTGTGGTCCGCGCACCAGCTTACATTTGTTGCCGGTCATTCATTCGAAGCTCAGCCTGGCCACACTTATGTCCAGCTGTACGCTTATTATGTACTGTAATGTTATCCAGCTCTATCACAAAACATCAGCTAAATAAATAAACGTGACGTACTGTAAAGGCAGATACACACAGACTCTCACACACACACAACAATCGGAGGCAGGAAGGCAGGTAGAAGCTGACGGGAGTGGAGAGGCACTCAAGAGTGAAATTCCCACCAACCGGCCGATGGGACTGCAAATGGGGGGTATGACCTGTAGGTTGGCAGCCACACCATCCTGGGTCAAAAAGACCCCTTTCCCACGTTAATAGCAGCACCGCACTAAAGGGAGCCGTGGATTGACAGCCCACTGGAGTGTCTGATGTATCCTGGTCTTGCATGCCGCTCAGTTTCTCTTGAGGGCCCGGCTCAACCCCCCAGGGCCCCAATGCAGGCCCCACCATCACGAAAGGCCCGGTTTCCTGCATAAGCAGCACATTCCTGCCTGCTGCCCAGGCATGCGATGCTGCCCGAACACGTGTTGCAACATGCTAAGAGTAAGAGAGCAGTTGCATAAGAGCCCAGCTGGAGTGTGTTTCCTGATCAGCACAGAGAAACCATTTACTGGGAGCAAACATGTAAAATGTATCAAAAAAAAAAAAAAAAACCTGCATAACGGATCCTCAGCCGGCACTGTGGAGGCTCAGCAGTTGCTAGGTGACCCAAAGCCTGTGTGCTTGGGAGAAACTCCGGAAACACACCATCAGAGCAGCAAATGAGGCAGCCCACTGTGGGTGCAGTTGGGTTACCCTAATACCGAACCACACAACCATGCACAGCCCATTGTGGGTGCAGTTGGGTTACCCTAATACCGAACCACACAACCATGCACAGCCCACTGTGGGTGCAGTTGGGTTACCCTAATACTGAACCACACAACCATGCACAGCCCACGGCATCCGATGACAGTCACACTGCTACCGCTGCCGAGGTGCAGAAAAGCAGGAGCCACAAGGCTGGACCCCAACCTGCAAGCTACACGCGTCGGCATTTAAACTGAGCAGTAATGGTCATTCCACACCGAGAAGTCTCATCAGCTCATGAGTAAGTGAATGAACCCATTGACCGATCCCTAACACCCCCCCCCCCCCACAAGATGGGGTCTTTGGGCTGATGGCTGACCACCCAAAGAATACCACCAGTTATTCATAAATGAAGCCAGCGAGCTCACACAACATGAATGAGAAGGTGCTATGCTTGGGTTTCTCCTAGCAGCGGGATGGTGCACATCTTTACACTCTGCTGGCTTTTGGGTCTTGGATTGACAGTAAGTATTTTCACTCAAGGTCACAGGAGGGAAATTTGGTACTTTGGTGCCCCAAAGGCAGCCCCCCACCCAAAGCATAACCAAACAATTTAAATCAGACAGGAAAGACTGTCATGGCTCCATCAGGGATATCAGTAAAATCTTTCATCTCTGTGGAAGCACAGGGGATGGGGGGGGGGACAAAACCAAAAGCCCCCATTTCTGGTCATGGTGCCACATAAAGGTGCTTCACTGCGCTGTACGAAGGATCCACCTGGCAGAAAATAGATACTGTGTCATCACAGGATATGGAAAGACACAGTGCTCTGGCCATCCAGGCCCAGGGGGACGTGCGACTCATGTGAAGACCAGGGCATTCAGCACCAGAACACAAGCTGCACATGAATGTCAATTAAACAGTACATTTTGTGACAAGTGTCAAACGGAAATGACTAGTCCAGCAGATTCAAATCAGATCGAAAGAATAACTGAGAGGATTCAAACCTAATGCCCAGATATAAAAAACAGAATTTAAAGGATGAATATAAAATGGATAATCGACAGCAATGCCAATGACTCACTCGCCACAGCGAGGCACTGGCCATGTTCTGGAGGAGTTACTTACTTGAGCCAGTGGTTCCAGGGTGCACCACCTCCACGTAGACCTCGAAGGTGGACTGGGGGCTCTCCCTGAAACAAGCATGAAGGTCAGGGTCAGCGACCAAACAGCTGATCCCCAAGGCCATCAGGGATGTGGAATTTGCTGGTGACTGCATGCTCATCTTAGAGGAACGCATCGCATCCAGGGAAACGTTCACTGAGGGTGTCGAACCTACATCCCCCACAAGGGCTTGGAGTCACAATCCATTTTATTCGAGTTCCTTCTCTCATATTCGTTTTCGGACCATATTCAGCCAGATTTCACCAGGACTAGACCTGGTTTAACACCATTTATTGACCACTCCTTAACCATAATTTCTTGCACGCTATGCTCCTAAATTATTTTTTTCCTTTAAGAGTAAATCCCCAGCTGTGTGATGCAGATGTTTTGCCCACAAGAAGACACATCATCATAGTACCATTCCTTACCTGCAAGGTGACATTACAGGCCAAGTCTGTGGCCCTACCTGGAGGCTTCACCGTTTTGGCTGCAGCTCTGCTCTGGAGAACATGTTTAACCTTGGTCCTGTTCACATGCAGCATGACACAAGAGGGTCCATTCAAACGTAACACCACTATTTTAAATCCTCCAAGAATAGGACACTAGTTATTTTATTCAATGTTCACCCTGTCGATGCTCCAAATGCAGGAGAATCATTTCAAAATGTGTCCATTTGGACCAGTGGATTTTAACAGCTCTGATAAAATGCTCCCATTGGTGGAAGATTAGCCTGCTGTTGGCAGCATCTCAGCACAGTCAGTAAGTAAAGGTCCCTGATTCAGCTTTGCTGTCAGTTCCTGCTCTGGTTGACTCCAGTCATACTTCAGCTATGACAAAAGGAAATATTTGAGGATTCTGACCTTATTTGAAAACTGAACATCAGCTATTGGGCTTAACCCTGTGAGGTTTCCAAGCAGAAAAACATCACATTCGACAAATATAGATCTGATCCATAAAATAAGTAGAACAGTCAGCACCCCTGGGTTATGACACGCAAGAAACGGCAGGAGGAAGCTGCTTCGTAACGTAGCTCATCAAGCATAGAGCAAAAGCAACACAGATCGCGATAATGGAGCAACAAATATTCACAGGTGAACCCATTCCCTTGCAAGCAGGCAACTTTTATTTTATCTTTAACTTCCGTAAGTGAAACAAGCAATTCCCCTGAGTAAAGATGCAAAGTGAGCTTCTGTAAGTACCTAATCACAGAGCTTGCGGCTATGGTTTCCTGGCTGTAACACAACCTTACAGTATCTTACATTAAAAAAGCAGAAGGGCTTTGAGTACCGGCCCTATATAAAGACAGGCAGCGGTGTCCTGATTACAATTAGAGGGCAGTGATCTGATGACAAGCTGTAAGAGGATCCCCTGAAGGTGGACTGCCAGCTTTACAGGCAGTTAAAGAACAAAAATACAGTCAATGATAAAGGGCACAGGAGAGACCAGGAGAGACCAGGAGAGACCAGGAGAGACCAGGAGAGACCAGGAGAGACCAGGAGAGACCAGGAGAGACCAGGAGAGACCAGGAGAGACGGCATTCATTAAACACCCCTGTCTTTATCATCATTTACTTTGGGGGTTCAAAGCCATTACAACCACAGCAAGTATCCCCAGCAATGTTTAATGATTCAGTATTCAAGGTTCTTTATTGTCATTTCACCATATAAGGATACACGTGCACAAACATTTGTAAATCGTGCCCCACATGGCCATCATGAAATGTCGTTTTGCCAGGGTCACCGTTCAATTTTGGATGAAGAAAAGATCAACAGAAATACAAAACTAGAAACCGTATCCGCGAATCAGTAGCACCTCTGTCAATCAATCATGACCAACATAGACACAAATATTTAGAATAAACAATACATGTTTGCATGCGCTCACAGCTCGCTCATACAGATTAAATACACATACATATATACACGCATATAAACTGCACAAGACCAGAACATCAGCTGCTCTTAGCAACATCAGCAGCAATGGCGAACAAATACGTACGATGGTGGGCAAGGTCAGTAAGCCCAAGCATTAGAGCGTAAATAAGGTCAGTAAGTCCCGGCATTGCAGCATGTACAAGGTCAGTAAGTGCCGGCATTACAACATGAATAAAGTGCCGCTACATTTAAGTCGGTCGCAACAAGTCCAGGCCCCGCGCTCTTCTCTTCCCTGTCATTCTTGTAAACAGCTCTTCTGAAGGACGACACCAAGGCAGAGGACAGGAGACACTTACCTGAGCCGAGACCCCATTTTCAGCTTTCACGGAAGCCGGGACTCGCGCTGCGGACGAGGGTGTGGATCGGTTATTCTAACCGTATTTGTATAACACCAAGTCAGACGGTCCGGACTAACGCCATGGTCTCCATGCGCAGACCGCGGTGCCCTCACCACTCCGTTGGATTCTGGGTATTGTAGTTTTATCCTAGACCTCATACGCTTTCGCGTGATCAGAGTCGTGAACAAAAAACTACACAGGCCACAATCCCATTTGCTCGAGGCCGTGGGAATCGCGTGATGTGAGTCGCTTTTCTGTGGATTGGATTAGACGACAATTAATAAGCCTGAAAGTTACGTAAGAAAAACAATTTGATTTCGTTAATTAACGGATGTCATGTTGGGTCAGTCATTACAGGAATTAAACTGTCAACATTGGAATTAAACTTATTATTAAAATGATCATTTATAACCTGTTTCATAGTTTTTTGGGGGAAAAGTAGCCAATAAAGAAATGTATGCGCGTCCGTCTGTCATTAGACAAATTCAAAACAGTTAATTAAAATGTCAGATTATTTCGGATTTTTTCTATGTTCTGTGTTCTAGTACCGGTCCTAGTCGATGTGGCGCTCTAAGCGAACATTACCGCTTGCGCCCCCTATCTGAGGTTGGCAAGTCGGCGCCCACTCAGAAGTTGGCGCCCTAGTGGGCCTTTTGTAGGATTGACAGGCCCTGTGTGTTAATACATCTACTTACTTACGGGCGGTTTAACGTTTGGTTTAAAAAACGAAGAACACGTGCAACTTCATCACTCGGTTTTATGACTTGAGACTGTTTTTGCCAGCAAGTAACCAGGATAGAATAATTTCAGTTCCCCAAATGTTCGGATATACGTATCTGTCTATCCATCTGACAACCGCTTTATCCATTACAGGGTACCGGGACAATGCAAAATATTTTAGCTGCAAAATAAATAATTAATTATTTGATAGGCCTATGTGGATGAGCTGTATCCTATGTGGGTGTCATTATATGTTATTGTCAAAATTCGTCAGAATCCTTATTTACATTTACATTTACAGTATTTGGCAGACGCCCTTAGCCAGAGCGACTTACATAAGTGCTTTAAGACGCTGCGATGAATTTTTCCGATACTAGCTCAATAAGGACCCAGGCTATGAATACCATCTATCTGAACACTCTGTTGAGAAAGTGCAACAATTATTATTTTTTTCTTTTTTTGTACACACACACACACACACACACACGGAAAAGAGCTGAGTAAGAATACAGAGTACTACTTCAGGTATTTCTGAAAAAGGAAAGTTTTGAGTTGTCGCTTGAAGATAAATGCCTTACCTATTAAGACAGAAATATCTTTTGTATAAGTTAAAAATAAAATAAACAATTAAATCCTAAATAGAATAATTCTTAAGTAACGTCTATAACTTTCCAGCCATTATTCTCATCGGTCTAGTAAATATCACAGAAAGAGATATTGTGCAAGATCTTTTTGGTAAATTACAGTGTTTGCCATCACTTTACTGTGGTGTTAAGTATATAGGCCTAAGGATTGAATGATTGGGGCAGCATGATGGTGCAGTGATTAACACTATTGCCTCACACCTCTGGAACCTGGGTTTAAGTTTTTGCCAGGGTTCCATGTGTGTGGAGCTTGCATGTTCTCCCCGTGTCGTAGTTGGTTTCCTCTGGGTAGTCTGGTTTCCCTCCATCCACAGTACAAAAACATGCTAAGGTTAATTGGAGCTGCCAGACTGCCTGTAGGTGTGTGTGCCTGTGCTTGCCCCCTGCAATAGGCTGGTGCCCCATCTTGGATTGTTCCCTGCTTTGTGCCTATATGCTCCGGACCCCCCATGACCTTGAACAGGATAAGTGGTTTCAAATGATTGATGGATGGATTGAATGATTCTGTTACTTAGACCTACGCTCAGTACTCAGAGGAAGTCTTGGCACATTTGCATCATTCTGTAAAATCATTGCAAAATTATTGGTTTCATAACAAAAGTCCACTGACAAGCAATTTTTAACACGTTTGCACATATCTTCCCTGCAGACATTTTCCTTTAAGTGTAATAATTTTTTGACTGACTCATTCAGTTCTATTCTTGCCATTTTGCTATGAATTGAAATTGTAACCATTGGCTCCCAAAGGGATAGTAACACAAATGTTTGGTGTTTTATGTTACTGCAAAGGTGTTACTAATTAAAAAGAAATCAGTGAGACTGCTTGTCCATGAACTTTTTAACTCAGAATTGGGCTTGGTTCCCAGATTATGGTGACTTTTATCATCTTAAGAAGACTTGAAAGGTCGATCTTACTAAAGTTGCTTACCAGTGGATCGTCACCTCCTTTCCCCGCCCGTGTGGTGCCTCCCCCTCATGCCAGAGTCCTTGACAGTTTCTTAGTTAAGTTTAGTTGTGAAACGATACCCTTAATGTTTAGTCTTATTTTAAATGAGAAAACAACCTCATTTTAAAATGCTAAAGAAAATAACATCTTTCTTGCATGACATCTAGGACATGCATGACATCATTTCAGCGGTGTGCTGAATGGTTTTGTAATGATCTTGTTATAAAATGCAGTGGCATCTGCAGGAAGGAAAAAAGGTGGACGATGCACTTGTAGCTCAAAGACAAAAGGGGTTTATTAACAAAACTGAACACTAAGGGAGAAACCACAAAATAAAAGGGACCACGAGGGTTCAGAACTAAACATGAGGAAAAAAAAACAATAAAAATAGCATAAAACGGGAACTGGGCAACACCAGGAACAGAACTAGGAGAAATAGCAGAGTAACATACAGCAAGCAACACACAGTGACTCACTGAGGAGTATAACAAAGGCAAGCCCTTTAATACACTGATAACCGGACAAATGAGGACAGGCAGGTGCAGAACATAAGACAATCAACTAATCACAGAAGGTGAGCAACAGCGAGCAACAGAAGGAACAATTAGACACTGGCACTGGGAAATGGGAAACAGGTGGAATAACTGATAATAACAAAACAGAACCAGGGAACTCCAACAATGCACAAACTGGGAAAACCACACTAGGACAATTATGTAGGAACAAAAATACAAAGAGGGCGAACTTGTGACAGAGAAACAAGTAAAAAATAATAAACATTGCGGAACTGAAAACCAATAAATACAAAATAACAGATGAGGTTGGCCTGCATCCAGCCTTAAACTCATGACCAGCAGTTAACAGTCTCAGGAATACACACTCAACCCACCAAACTATGGAGCAGGCCAAGGAACAAAGAAAACACACTAGGGTTAGGGTTGGGAGACAGAGAGGAGGGAAAGAGGATGGGTAGCAACATCTGCTGGCCAAATTGAGACATAACACATGGGACAAGCACCAATCCTGATAGTACCCTCCACCAAACGTGCAAACACCAGGCGTGTGGCCACAAAGAGAGGTAGGAAAAACCAAAACACAGAATGAAACAGGGAAACCCTTAACAAAAACCAAGAAATCAGATGGACAGTACCTGGAACTCCAACAGGAGGGGAACAAAGACAGGGCGAACAAGACCGGAGCACCAGATGAGGGAGCTCAGCAGGGGGTAGAACTTAGGGGCCAGGAACAAATGGATTTGGGAACTGGACATGGCAACCAAGGGACAGGACCAGGAATATGAGGCAGGGACCAAGACAAGGTGGGGGAACCGAAAGGGAATGTCAGAAATGGAGCTGGGTGGGGCAGCAGAACTGGAAAGAGAGGAGGAAGGGACTAAAGAGGGTTAGAAACAGACGTGGGTTGACGAGAAGCTGGGGGTTTGACTGGGGACAAGACACGAGGATGGGGGTAGTGGACTGCCATAGGCCTAGATGAAACATTAGCTGGGCTCAATGGCAGCCTGACTGGTGATGGAGGTGGGTCCGGGGTCCACAGGATGGGAGTTGGAGGTCAACGAGGAGACTACAGGACAAGAGCTGAGGCAAACACAAGGGCAAGAGGATGCCAAGGAACCAAGTTCTGGGTGGCTGGCACTAGTTCTTTGTGACCGTCTTCCCCTCGAGGAGATGGAGACCTGGCCTGGCCCTCTAAGGGGCTCCCGCTTGCCTTCAACAGCACTGATACTCAGAAACAGGTCGGTCCAAGCAAATTACACATTTTTAGATTGAATTAGATAGGGCAGAACTTTATTGATCCGAGGGGGAAATTCTTCATTTATCTATAGTCAATGTGCCCTGTAGTGATTTCCAGATACAATAAAGTTTTAAAATACTGAATGAAAAGAATACAATAATGATTGTATTCTCAGTGGTTAAAAAAAAAAACTTCAATCAACTTTTGTTCTGGAAGTGTGCAATTAGAGAGTGGTGCAGCTCCTGAATAGAGCGATAGGAAACGTATCAAACCTGTTTATCATAACACACAGACTTGTATTTTTTCACATACATCCGCTAGAGATAAGTTTAGAGAATATGTAGAATATAGAGTGCTGATAAAATAAATGACTAAACCGTATATAAATAGGCCTGTATGTCAATATCATCCATCCATCCATTTTCCAAACTGCTTATCCTACTGGGTCGTGGGGGGTCCGGAGCCTATCCTGGAATCAATGGGCACGAGGCAGGGAACAACCCAGGATGGGGGGCCAGCCCATCGCAGGGCACACTCACACACCATTCACTCATGCATACACACCTACGGGCAATTTCAGCAATTCCAATTAGCCTCAGCATGTTTTTGGACAGTGGGGGGAAACCGGAGTACCTGGAGGAAACCCCACGACGACATGGGGAGAACATGCAAACTCCACACAGTCCAGAGAACACGCGGAGACTCGAACCCGGGTCCTAGAGGTGTGAGGCAACAGTGCTAACCACTGCACCACCATGCCACCCCATGTCAATATCAATATTAATAATGATATAAAATGATATTTCTCGATTTTCTGTTTGCTGTTCAATCATTGGGATTTACAGTAAATGGAGTTTTGCAGGCTGTCCTGGATAGGGGTGTTTCTGTAGTAATTTTTCAGGAAGCATTTTTAAGGAAAATTAATTTCCGAAGTTGATGGGTTAACAAAACAAACACAGGAAAGGTACTATTTGTCCACATGGGATATTTAGTTTACAGAAAAAAACTGCGTCTGACTGAAAGGCTTTAAAACCCTTAGTAAATACCTGTGAGGTGAATATCATTGATCCCTATAATATTATATTTCATACACGCCTCCAGACATACTGATAACGCGATGTTTAATGCATTAAGCTCCGGTTATTCCAGACAAGAGATGTAGATAATAGTAATGAATATGCATTTATTCAATTAAGGGTACTACACTAAGCTTAATTTGCATATGGGTTTAGCATCTTATTGAACGCGCTGTAAAATTGCCCTTTCTGCTCAAAGCGGTGCGTAAATTGAATATTTTATAGCTTGTTACTTACAAAAGGGCAACTACCTTCTTGTGATATAAGATAATATGGTTAGAAACTCCGAATTTTAAACGTTATGCATTAAATAAAACAAAGTGGAACTGACGGTACGCTCTGCTTCCGTAAAGTTTGATAGTTTCTCACATTATCATTGTAATTAAGTTCAAGGTATAATTAATGCCGTTTTCCTTCATATTCGACCAAAGTCCTTCCCATAAAGGTTCCTTAAACTGCTTAACGAGATTCAGTACAGTTTAATTGGCTACATATTGTCAAGCGCTGCTGTCCGTCTTCTCCTCCATATGTGGACTCACCCCGGGACCCCGGATCTCTAATAAAAAAGACGCACAGACCTTTTACTCCGGCTAATCCGAGGCTTGGCAGCGTTGCTTTTGTAGTTCCGACTCCATAGTGATATATGGTCACAATGACTGACCTTACATAATCAAGTCCTCCAAAAGCCGTTCCTAAGACTGCAGACACACAAGTCATAGACACGCAAAAAATCACTAATAAATCTTATACATTTTGCATTACTGGGTGTGAGCATCATCGCGGAAAAATAAACGTTTGACTACAGAATTAAAATTAAATGTTAATTTATCTAGTCCATCGAAAGATATAACTTCAGACAAAACGACCCAAGGATCACCTTATTTTATGCTCACGCTGATTTAGATTAATCATGATGAATGAAAGTTTCACCGACCTTTTTGAAAACTTAGCTGCTTTAACTATTTGTAGCCTACCTATGCATGTCCACGCAGATGTGACCAAGAGCCGTTTCTCGTATGCCGTTCAGTAGATCCGGGATTAAAGTGTTAGATTCCTTATAGCCATATTTTTAAACATGCATGAGCTATTAAGTTCAAAAAGAGTAGGTAGACCTAGTAAAAACTAGGAAAACTTTAGGAATTTTTGGATTACGCGGTACGTATAACCTACCTGTATACAGCATTATTGTTAAACGAATCTGTCGTATAGTTACAAATGACTTGCAATTTAGCAAGACAAGTCAAACCAGTAGATCGAGGCAAGCTTTCCATGGGATAAATCCATTGAAATATCTCCCAAAATCCATAAGGAAACATTGATCACCTCTAAACAAACACTATTATTTATGCCCCGAGTATTTTCACAATCATACCATCAATAATTAGAATCTGACATGCATGTCCGCACGACTGACACTAATCTGAAACACAGTCCATCAATAACGATTGAATGCCGAAACATTTCGGCGACGTATCATTATACTTGGACATTTACGCAATCGGATTTTGCTGGAATTCGTTACAATTCTACTAAAAATGATAATCTATATTAAAATGATTATGTTTTATCTATCAGCGTTTGATGTTTTGAAATGTTTAATCATGAAGTCGGCCACCATCTATGAAGATAGTAATCATTCGAAGTAGGTGGACGACTAAAGCGAAGCATTTGAACAATTCTGTCCACTGAGGGCATTTCGTGAACTTGGAGCATCTTGAATGGTCTTGATCTGGAATTATTTCAATATACCGGTGTATTCCATACACACACATATGGGCTCGCTATACGCGTTCGATCTGAAATGGGTCATTAAACAATAAAATTCCTGCATGTAAACTTCAGACAAAACAGATATGAACAAAGGCAGAAAAATATGCTGAATTTTGTATAGCTATGTCCAGAACAAATTACCAACAATGAGAAAAACGGATTCATTAATTATTATTTGCCACCCGCATCAAATAAACTAAAGACAACTTATTGAAACATGCGTTTATTACAGTTATAATTACATTTTTCATATTTACAGAGTGCATAGAAAATGCACAAAAAATGCAAAAATGCGGAAAATACATAGGCACGTGCGACATTGCTGTGTTTTGTCCGCTTCTCCTGTTATAGCTTTACAAACAAGATGCAGGTGGAAATGTATTTATAGGGTTGGGTTAGTTAATCGTTATATGTAATGTATTTATAGGGTTGGGTTAGTTAATCGGTATATATAATGTATTTATAGGGTTGGGTTAGTTAATCATTATATATAATGTATTTATAGGGTTGGGTTAGTTAATCGGTATATATAATGTATTTATAGAGTTGGGTTAGTTAATCATTATATATAATGTATTTATAGGGTTGGGTTAGTTAATCGGTATATATAATGTATTTATAGGGTTGGGTTAGTTAATCGGTATATATAATGTATTTATAGGGTTGGGTTAGTTAATCATTATATATAATGTATTTATAGGGTTGGGTTAGTTAATCGGTATATATAATGTATTTATAGAGTTGGGTTAGTTAATCATTATATATAATGTGTTTATAGGGTTGGCCTATTTATACAGGTTACTTCACATGTATCAGTAAATCATCACAATACGTATAGAAATATTCACCCCACGTTATCTAAGCGCAATCGTTATATATAATGAGCAAACTCATGAATATGGTCATGTTAGAACATGGTCATATTAAAGGTATCTTCAGGTCTCATGTCATATTATTAAATATGTGAGTGCAAGCTGCAATAGATCAACTGAAATGCCAAAGTGGATGAAACTTACTAAAACTGCAGGCGAATCGCAGAAATTCCCACAGGCGTTATTAGTCATAATAAGAGGAATAACAATGATCCTAATAATAAAACATAACTGAGAAAAGGTAACAGGCCCGTTACGTTTGTCGGGCCACAAGTCCATCCGGATACTAAGACATATTTTTTTACTGTTAAATAACTTTAAATCATCCGAAAATATCATATATATATATATATATATATATATATATATATATATATATATATATATATATATATATATATATATATATATATATATATATAATCCATTATTAAATGTATTAAATTAAGAGCTAGGCTATATATTAGGAGTAAATGAGGAGTCATTATCGTGTTTCCTGTTCGTAATGAAATGAGGCAATTACCGCCACTTAAATATAAATACACAGTAATTGTTTATGTCATCATAGTGGTAATAAGCGCTATTTCCGATTCAATTAGGTAAACAATTTAACAGTGACCTCGTAATTTATGTCATTTAGAAATTTCGCCCCACCCCCAGTACTTTGCGAATGGAAGCGTCGCTGAATCCATTTTAAATCCAGAGGACAATATCGCATCTTCTTGAAAACCGATTTCTCGGGTAGACCATGTTCTCAGAACATAAGACCATCTTCTTTCAGCATTTCAACGTAAGCCTATATCTTAGCTCGGGACAGGCACCATCCACCATATGAAGACGCAAAGTCCAAAGTGAAGTATTAACTGATACTCGTTCTGCTTAATTGGACCAGTTTCATAAGAGAGACCTCTGCAAATACACAAATAAACAAATATAAATAAATTAAAAAGTAATAGATTCTGCGGCCCCACCAGTACGCCATATATGACATATGATGATGCGCAAGAAAAAAAAACTCAGACTAGAGGAACAGGATGAACGCTCCCATCCCGAAAAAAAATGCTGCCCGAAAGAAACTCCGAGCAGGGCTATGAAAACGAACCAGGCAGAGCAGAGGGCTATAATGAGAGTGCACGACGCAGGGCAGCCAATGGCCGGGTGGAGCGGGCGTGACGCGCGCTCCCGGTAGAAAAGGCGCGGGTGCAAGAGAGGCGTGGAGCCGCGAGGAAGCAGCGGGACAAGGAGGCCGCACCGGGAGCCTCCAAGGGGATTTACACGCAAAACTCCTCCTCCCCAATTATACAGAAAGAAGGGAGGGGGGCTTAAAAAATAAGAAAACAGCTACGTTTCAGCCATTCCGAGCACGGCGACCTTCCCTTACACGCTGGCGTTTATTTATGTGTATATTCAGGATGCTAATTTATGATTTGTTTGATTTTTCTTATTAGAAGTAAAATATGAAAAAGCTGGACTCGCGACACAGCCGACAGATTGGAGCTGCAATCTGTGTCGTGTTCTTCTTAATACAGTGACAAATTGTCAGAAAAAAACTGACAGAAACAAAGACACGCTCCTGCCAAGTGCATCATTCATTGTTGTTTTTCTACTGTTACTTTGGGAATATTTTGGCACAGTTTGTCATTGTTTGTTGCCTTGATGAATTTCTGCTTTTTGGGGGCTGACGTAAGTGCAACCTCAAGGTTTTCATTGAGCGGTCTCTTTGCTGGAAATTATTATGCAATAATAAAAATATAAAAAAACTAATAAAGGAATCGCGTTCCTGACAGTTCACAGACACCGGTGGTTTGTCTGAGGGATGGTGCCAAGATTTTGACGCTGCCGTGTAATTTAACGATTTTTCCAGAGGAACAACTCTTCTGGGTTTTTGTTTTCATCTTTATATGTCCGTTAACCAGAAGGGGGAACTTCAGATGTATTCGAGATTGCAAAGGGAATCTTTGGAATTAATTTTTAAAATACACAATTGAGTTCGCACAACGTGTAATGTTTTTTATCACTTACTTATTGATGATTTATATTTGACCTGGATTCCTGGAGTGAGGCTGCATCTCGGCAGCAGAAGCGTGGCCCTGGCTTGCGTTTCATGGAAGTTTTTGGGCTGCAGGGTTCAGGAGAACCAGCGTAACATCCATCCATCAGCCGCCGAGATGCTTTTCCACGGCCTTCCCGGAGGTGAAGTGCATGGTGTCTGTGAGATGGAGCGGAGAGGAAAGAATGAATCTAGCGCGGTCAGCTCGGCCATAGACATGGGAGAAACCGACAGGGTAGGCGAGCCGGGAAGAGCTCCACCCGGTAACACTCGGGTTTAAGGTCTTGTGAAAAAGCTTGATTTAAAGTATTCAGGGCTCTGCACATTAAAGTATTCCATACAAGGAAATATGTGAACATATTTGTGAATTTGTGTGATGAATATTGTCAATATTTAACTGTAATGCCTATAATAAGCCATTCGATGTTATAGATTCACTATGGCCATAACAGTTAGGCCTATATAAATCCTGTATGTAGATCCACTAATAGTTAAATCACTGTAAATATTGAAATAGAGAGACAGTTGTAGAATTTACGTTTTTGTTATAGTAATTATCTTACTATAATTTGACGTGAACCATATGCCCGATGAGTACTATACGGCAACTGATCCACATGCGAAGGCCGGGATATTTGAAAGAATCCACGTAGTTATACAGCATCATACTACATACACTGATATATGAACACCTGCCCGTTTTCTCATTAATGATACTGGTTAAAGATTCGGTTTAGATTTCGTTTTCTTCCAAAATCACAGGCCTATTCGAATGAGTGAAATGCATTATGAAGAAAAGATCATAAATTCTCACATAATTACGCAGATAAGCGATTGGTTCTGATTTCATGATATTTATGAAGATCCGTTAAGGCTTTTGTCTATTTACACATTCAAATGGAATGTATTCCCTCTTTATACCGTTCAATATGAAGGAACGGTAGTATCTGTTCGGGTTGTTTATGCTATTAACTTAAGTATTGTATAGGTTCGCCCATATTATCATTTGAATCGAAATTCTATCATTAGCACAACTAATGTGGTAATAAAATGCGTTTTGTTCTGTTTACAGGACTATATAGGCAACATGCAGTCCAACTTTATTAGTTTCTATAAAAAACGTTAAATTAAAAATTCGCCCTAATCCAGTAAATGTGATATTTTATACCAAATACGCATATATATTCACGCAGAATTACAGAAACAAGAACCGTCACACCAGTTAACTCGCACTGAAATCGCATTGCATCCGATATACAGAGGCTGTTTGGCTTTTTTTTTTTTGTAAATATTTAAGTGTAAAAAGTTAATGATTAGGCTTCTTAGTCACTTACTGCTAAATTTGTCATATATATTATTGTGTTCTTTAAGAATGGTTCTTGTAAATGCAAATCAATTTATATTAATTATTCCGTTGATAAAACAGATTATCTTGACCTTAAATTGACACCAATCAGAGCATTTAAACCTGTTGGTTATTTAAGGTTTTAGAAGTAGAACCCAAATGGCTTCGATTAACGGGCAATGACTATTAATTATTTCATTGTATGAGGGTCCCGGTTTGTAATTAATAACACAATCGTCGTTGCATGGATGGCGATTATGTTTTTAAAATCGTTTCGCAGAATATGAGCCCGGTGGACGGCGAGCGAGCAGCTCTCTGCGCCGGCTGCCGGGGGACAATCTCCGAGCGCTATTATCTGCTTGCCGTGGACCGACAGTGGCATATGAGCTGCCTGACGTGCTGCGAGTGTAAGCTGAAGCTGGAATCCGAGCTCACCTGCTTCAGCAAGGACGGCAGTATCTACTGCAAAGAGGACTATTACAGGTATCTAAACGGCAACGGGCAAGATTGTCATTAAAGCAGTCGTTAGATCTTTTTTCTGAGCATTAATTCATACGTATAACAGTAGGACTATATATACATACGTATTCAATAATTTGCCCTGGGATCATTAAAGTTTATGTTATCTTAATAAACTTTATAAAGGTTAGGACTGTTGTAGGGTTCTTTTTGCGTTCAGTTCGCCGACAGGCACTCTCTCGCTCTTCAGGAGATTCTCGGTGCAGCGCTGTGCGAGATGCCATCTTGGGATTTCCGCCTCGGAGATGGTGATGAAAGCTAGAGACCTGGTTTATCACCTGAACTGTTTCACCTGCACAACCTGCAGTACAATGCTGACGACCGGCGACCACTTCGGCATGAAAGACGGCTTGGTGTACTGCCGCCTCCACTTTGAGGCGCTCGTACGCGGGGAATACCAGGAACCTTTTGATCAAGTGGACGTGATCTCCGGTAAAACCGGCCCAATGCCCTCGGGGGTCCCGTATTATAACGGGACCGTACAGAAAGGACGCCCGCGGAAAAGGAGAATCCCCCCAACAAGTGGTGACCTGGCCAAGTACAGCGCAGGTAAACAAGCCTTGCAGTCCGCGTACGATGATATGCATGTAGTCAGAGTACCTGTCATTACTAAGGACCATGGAAATGGACGATTCCAACACTGCATAGCAAAATGGTGTAGTCTGCGATTAATATGTAGGCTGCAAAAATAAGTACATGGTCGCTTAATTTTTCTGGCTGAAGTGTGAGTGTGATTATAAAGCAATTTCTGAAACTTAAAAATCTTGGATAACGTGCAGTTGCCACCTGAACGAATAATATCTGCTTTAATTTAACTTACGAATTGTTTTGCATTACTAGAATGTATATAGAAGTATTTTACCTTATAAATAGAACTTATTTATTTCACATGATATCCACACTAATTTTACCATAACAAAATTGCGTTAACAAGTCATCTATCGGGTTTTCTTATAGTTTAAAAAATTATTAGCATGGTGTATTAACGTTTAAATTATCAAATGATAAAACAAAACATCTTAATTAAATTAGTGTGAGTTGTGAAAACGGAGTATAACATATTTTGTAGTAGCCCTAATGTACGATTTTTTTTTAATGAAAAGAAAATACCCTTTGCGACGGAGGCAGTAAGGTGGAGCAGTGATTAGCACTGTTGCCTCACACTTTTGGGATCAGGGTTGAAAACTCCATCTGTGTGGAATGTCACCGTTCTCGTGGGGTTTCCTGCGGGTTCTCCGGTTCCACCACCCCCCCCCCCCCCACCCCCATAGTCCAAAAACATGCGGAGGTTAATTGGTGCTACCAAGTGAGGGAATGGTATGTGAGTGTGCCCTGCGTTGGTTCGGTGCCCCATGGACTCCGGGATATGCTCTAGACCTCAGTAACTCCAAATAGAATAAGTGGTTTAGGAGTAACATTTTCGGCTTGACGTTGTTTGAAGGTATGTTCATAATAAACAATATTCAGAACAAGGGCGAAGGAACCAGGCGAGACAGGGATAACATGTAGGAACAGGGGGGGCTTGTATCCAATATTTCATTCGTCCTTACAAGAAAAAACATAACTAATTTACATTCTAATTCAGTTTCGTCCCCCTTCCAATATCAAATTCTATTTTACCTCATTGATTGCCATCTTGCGTTAAATTCAGATTATTGTGCAATGTTTACATAGCATTCTACTGCGTCGTCGCACTGAAACCGTTACGTTTTAATCGTAATTTGTCCGTAAGAAAGGGACCTTGAGTCCTTTGCTTGAGTCTTTGACGGCCGCGAGCCTCCGGCTGTCCCTCGGTTATTCGTGCTCCGCTCAGCTGAGGGTTAAACTGAAACGTTACACATGCCGATACAGGCCAGTAAGTGGGACGTCGCTTCGGCATAGCTCTGAACCTCAAAGGACTAAAATGGCGAAAGACCTTGAAAGGTGGGCTCGAAGGACCTGGCAGGTTTATGATTTAAGCGAACCTCCAGCCCCTGTTTGTTGAATGACGGTTGGGAGAGTTTCCGGGTCAGTAAATCAAAGCCTGTTTAACACAGGCGAACCTGTAGTGTATTCTAGGTAAAACCCTTTTATATACATAAAGAAAAAACCTTGACAATATGTACTGATAGATTTTGTTGTCCTTTAATAAATCCACACTGACACAGTCCATAAAACACCCAGAACACACATTTTTGGTTAAATAATTAATCTTAGTCTTGACTAATCAGTTAAGGGTCTTTTCATGTTACTTACAAAACTTAATGAGTCACATAAGTACATATCAAGCCCAGGGAAAATATGACATAGGCCCCATTATCTTATTAAAAGAAAATGCCTTGAACACCGGAGTATTTTCTCTCAAAACAGAGCACAATATTTGTCACAATAACACTTCCAAACATTTTCCGTTATTTCATGTATTTTAACTTGATGTTATAGGAACGCTGACTAATGTCGTTATTAAAAATAACATCTAGACCCTGTAATAAGGGGCTTCATTCTGTTTTGTCTTATTCTTCCTGAAAAATTATTATTCTAAACCCATTAGCGATTTCTTCCCCAGCTTCAAATTGTTGTTGCTGTACTGTGGTAATATTAACAACTTAATAGCCTAATTATTTTAATAAAATATCACCAAAAATAAACGCATAGTCAGCCTAGAAGAAAATGCAAAGCCCTTGGGTAGGCAGAAATTCGCATTATAACGTTCAATTCATTTGCCTGCAGCTAACCTATGGTTTGCCTGACATAACGGCAGCCTAATAAAACACCATCCACATTCAGCCTAATTAACCGCAGCACATAAACCACGGGGTTATTATATTTTACCTCGAAATGGGTAACATGGCACAATGTATAAATGGGCTTCTCCGAGTTTATAGGGAATCATTCACAAACAAGTTCGAATGATTAGAATCTGTTCCAAAAACATCCGAAGGGATGAAGATTGTTTTCAACATAAAAATAAATCAACTCATGCCCATTCCCGGTGATATTTATTTGATATAAACGCAAACTAGGCTATTGTTGGTCGACCAAATTGTCCCTTGGAGCAGGGTGGCATCGCTTCGTTGGTATACAGTGTCTCATATCGGCGCTGGTTGGATTATAATTTACTGTGTGTGGCGGGTTTGACTGCTATCCTTTGTAAAGGCGTAAATGTAAGTGCTCTACAAAATTCTTAAAACGGGTCAAGCTGTTTAGCCCATTAAATAACACAATTTAAAATGACATTAAATTATATATGCCAACGCGTCTGAACTGGGACCATTCCCTGTTTTTGCAGTGGATTGGGGCTTTGGAGCTCTGCTGCCGCCTAGAGACCACAACACAAACCCGGGACGCGGCATATGGTTCCTGACTGCGGGTGTGAACTGTAATTACGTTGTACAAATATAGCTAGTATGTATTTACGGCAATTACTTGGCATATATAGTTTATAAAGTGAAATAATGAAAGAATCCGAAAATATGGCATCATTAAGAATAACATGAATTAACTAAGCGGCGTATTGGGGGTCTTACATCAAGCCAGACTCCCTCATTCCCTCTTTTCGATGTAACTGGGGCTTCATATAAATATATATATACTCATTTCACCAATTTATTGACCTGAATTTAAAAATAATTTGTGTTTTTGAGAATTTAAACTTTCAACAAATCATATAAGTTATGTGTGTGTTAAAACTGATTTCATATGCATTAAATTGTGCATTTAATACATGTTTTTTTAAAATGTGTAACAAATGACACTTCTAACATGTCTTGTTGGAGGACCACAGGTCTGAGTTTGTGTGGCATTAGAGCAACAGCGATTTGAGGACAGACAGTATGGAGATTTTCTAACCAATACTGTGGGAGTACTGTGTGTGTTTGGGGGTGGGGGGGATTTCAGATTCTTTGGGTCCCTACTAATGTTGAAACCAAATCTACAATCTTGCATTTCAGACTTGATGTCTATAGTGGTGTCACAACACTAGATTTTATTTATATATAAACTAGTTACTGGCAACTCATCAAACTAAACTCCCCCCTTTTTAAAGTGATAAACCACATAATCCAACAACATAAATAAAGCTATAACTAGTTTCCATAAATAAAGCTATAACCAGATCAAAATCATATCTTTGCTTTCACAGTTCAGGTTATTAAATGGGCCACACAGAGTGAAGAGGGAAGGGACAGTCTTCACTGGAGGCTCTGCCTGATTAGGGAGAACGAAGGGCAGTGACATTTTACATGAGCCATGTCACACCTCCATGTCCGGGTCCTGTACAGGACACAAGGGCCGCGGGCTGGGGGATGATAGCACTCCTTACCTCTCTGCTGATGGGACATGCTACTCATCTGTTACATCAGTAATGCAGCCCCTACCCAACCTGGGGGTCTCTTCCAGCGTCTAACCGGCCTCCTCCTTCCCCCCAAATCCCCAGCACTGAGCTGCAATGAGAATGAGTGCGATCCCCTTGACAGCGACGGCCACTACGGAACGTGCCAGAAGTCCAAGCGAATGCGGACGTCTTTTAAGCATCACCAACTGCGTACCATGAAGTCCTATTTCTCCATGAACCATAATCCCGACGCCAAGGACCTGAAGCAGCTGGCACAGAAGACAGGCCTGAGCAAGCGTGTGCTGCAGGTGAGGGCAGCGCGTCTGCTATCAAACACACTCAGCTCCAGGTCTCACCGAGGGTTTGGCAGGAATGGGAAACATTAGGAAACTCGGTGCTCCTGTAAGTTAAATTTAACTTAAGAACACGAATAGCATCACAGATGTAATGTTCTGGTTTTTCCTACCACATTCCACAACGGTGTGTTATTATGACAGAGAAGATGCCCATAGACCAGTGTTGTCCGATCTGATCCCCAGGGACCCACAGTCGGTCCGTGTTTTTGCTCCCTCTGAGCTCCCTGTCAGACTCACAAGCTCACAATTGGGAGAGAGCAAAACCGTGGACTGTCTATGAGTCCCCGAGGACCGGACTGGGAGACAATGCCATAGACAAACTCTCTGGATGTACTGCAGGCATCTCTGACAGAAGTGAAAGTTAAAGGCATGAATTGTGGCTGCCGTGGCAGGTCTGGTTCCAGAATGCCCGCGCTAAATTCCGGAGGAACCTTCTCCGGCAGGAGAACGGCATAACGGAGGTGGCTTCAGAGGGGTCCATGCTGCCAGGCGGGTCGCCCGCGGGGGTCGCCTCTGAGATCTCCAACTCTTCCATGAGCCCCGTGAGCACAGCCTCCACCTTGACAGACCTGACTGCCAGCACCCCCATGCTGAGCGACGGCTTGGACCTCCACCCAGCCAGGAGTCCCACCCGGACCGGCCTCACAAGCCTATTCTGACGTCACGTTGAGCCTCCTGGTGCATCCATATTTACAGAAAAATGCCTTAAACAGGTCCCTGGAAGCTGGATAGGGGGATTCTGAAACTTAGAAAAGGGCAGTATTTTGTTCTTTTTGAGAAAAGAGTAGACTTTATTGTTTTTGTTTTAATTTTCAGCATGTTTACAGTGGAAAGACAGAACCGTGTGATATCGAAGCAGCTTTTTGTTCGGACCACAGTCTTGGCATAGGGTGGTTCAAGCTCAGCGTGTCATGTATTCAACGAAACCGTCCTTATTGCCAGAAACTCCTCTGGAGTGTCATGTGACTGTTATGTGCCTTTATACGCGCCTGCCATGGAGTCCTTCCATGCTCTGTCCCTTTAGAGACAGTGACACTCTTGAATGTTCACACTCAGATTTGCGCTGATGTCTGCACCTAAACTGTTGGGGGGGGGGTCTCAGGTCTGTCTGACCATTCCCTGTGTTTATTTCACATGGCTGCTGTAGTGTGCTGTGGACTGTGGATGCTGTCCTGTCCTTCCTTGTGTCCCCAAAACCAATTCAAAACTGAAATGGCTCTCGTTGGCATCCGAGTCTCCCTCGGCAGTCAGGATGGTCTTCAGAGGGTCAGTAACAGCATCCCCCGCTGATCCAGCCACAGCTCAACACCCCCACCATGTCTAAAGCTGCTGCTGCAGAATCAAAATTCACATTCCTTTTCTTGGCCAAGCACAGTTTCATGTACAACGAGTTTGTCTTGGCAGTATTGATACATTCAGAGAGAGCATAAAATAATGTGTACAAGTTCCCAGATAAATGTGGAAGTTCAAATACGGCCTAGATCCAAGTTCTGAAATAAATAATGCTGTGCATTCAGTACAGCTGTGCATGTTTATGTGCAAAAGAGTGAACCACTTCGCCTTACACCCTCACGCCAAACTGGGGTCAGCATGCATTTCCACAAGCACGCGGGTTTCCTGAGGGACACTGAGCCAGACCCAGGATGCTCCAAGCCAGCTGCTAGCTCACACCCCTGCGCTCCTGCGGACCAGCACTATCAGCAGGGGGCAGTGTTGGGTCCCAGTCAGCAGGTCCGCTCTCAAACTGGGTGAGCATGTCGATGTCCTCAAAAAATGAAGCCGCCAGGATGGAGCTGCAGGATTCTGTGGAATCAGGAAAGATCATTCGGCTGATTCCTCCTTCATGTCGTTGTTCAGGGAAAAGCTACGTAAAGGACTAAATAATAATAATGAGGTTTTTAATCATGAGGAGCATTGGTAAAGCGCTTTGAGACAATGTTGTGAACAATACTGTTGTAAAAATGCGCTATACAAATAAAATTGAATTGAACTGAACTGAATCGAACGATCGTATGAATGTTGGGACTCTGGCTCCGCATGGTCCTTCTTTACGTTTAGAATCAGAATTATTTGTCCTTACACAAGCGTACGTACAAGGGACGTGTTTTGCTCACTTCTGATAGCAGCATCAGTGAACAACAATATAGACACATCAAAGTAACAGAAGCAATAAATAACTCAAGGCTGGGATTGAAGTAATAAATAAGGTGACAGTGTACAGATATAATGGTGACTGTGCAAAGTGTTAAGAGTAAAGTAACAGGCCTCACAGAGTGGGATGATCCAGGCCTTCACAGAAGGTCATCGTGCTTCTTGTGAGAATCCCCTGTACGCTCTGCCTCCTTCTCAAAGCAGGATGATCCAGGTCTTCATCAAAGGTCATCCTGCTTCTAGAGAATCCCCTGTATGCTCAGCACCCTTCACAGAGTGGGATGATCCAGGCCTTCACAGAAGGTCATCGTGCTTCTTGTGAGAATCCCCTGTACGCTCAGCACCCTTCACAAAGCAGGATGATCCAGGCCTTCACAGAAGGTCATCCTGCTTCTAGAGAATCCCCTGTACGCTCAGCACCCTTCACAGAGTGGGATGATCCAGGCCTTCACAGAAGGTCATCGTGCTTCTTGTGAGAATCCCCTGTACGCTCTGCCTCCTTCACAAAGCAGGATGATCCAGGTCTTCATCAAAGGTCATCCTGCTTCTAGAGAATCCCCTGTACGCTCAGCACCCTTCACAGAGTGGGATGATCCAGGCCTTCACAGAAGGTCATCCTGCTTCTTGTGAGAATCCCCTGTACGCTCTGCCTCCTTCTCAGTGCTCCTGCATTAGCTTTGTCTGACAGGAGAGGAGAAGGACCTCGTTTTGCTTTCCATACATGAAACATATCGATGAGGTGAGATGTACAACACCTGTCACGGGCTTGTTCCAGGGAGGTGTCCAGGGTCGGTTCACACATTGCCTGTCCAACTGTGTGTCTGGTCCACTGACCCCTCCCCTGTTAGCTCAGAACAGCCAAAGAGCAGAGCTGGCAAATCAAACCAGAAGCTTATGAGGTCCATTCCCAGGAAGGAAGCTTCTGTTAGACTCTTTAAGGATACACCGACGTCTTGCGTCTCCTGCTTAGAGTATGTCACTTTGGATCCTGAGTTAGTAACCAAATAATTAATGCAAAGAAATCCAGACTGAGCTACATATCCGGTCCGTGGTTCAGCTTGCCAGCTGAAATCTTGTGGTTTTCAGAATAATTTCATAATTGGGTCCCTGAGCAAAGCCTTTAACCTAAAATTGCTCAAGGGGCTGGTTGTCCCTGTCATCTCTCAAAAATATACTTTGGATTGAACAGCATCCGCTAAATAACCAAAATGTAACGTAAAATTTCACTCCTGACCATGTACTGGAGAAGTTGATGGACAGATGACTTTCTTATTATTCTAACCCTACATATTATTGTATTAATTCTCCACTAAATCAAGAATTAACAAGATGCCTCCTGACCCCCAGAACAAAATAAAGACTGAGGCCTATCTGGCTGGGCTTGATTACAGAATAACTTTCACGGGGTGTTCTTTCCCCCCCCCCACCCAATTTTATTAAAGGGCTCTAACATGCATGCTTTTGAAACAGAGAAACAGGAAATGCCCCCAGTCTGTCTCATTGTGGTCTAACCACGGGCATTATGAGTGACTGTCAGGGACAGATTACGGACCAGGCCAGCGGGGCTGCTGCCCAGGGGCCCCTTGCCCATAACAATTTGTAACGCTTATCAACAATGTATTTTCGTTTGTCTATTTTAGAGGGCCTACATTCTTTGATCCTCTGCCTACAAGGGCCCCTGACCCTATAGGGAGGGCGTTTGGCTGCCAAGGGCCCTTGAATTATGGTGGTTGTGGTGGTGGTGCTGGTGGTGGTGGTGGTGGGGGGGGGGCCCTCGCGAACGTTTTGCCCAGGGGCCCACACAACCCATAATCCATCCCTGGTGACTGTCACTGCCCCAGACGTGCCGATCATAGCCTCAGGGGACCCCGAGGTTTTTGCACGCTGATTTGATGGGTTTGTCATAAATCTGACTGGTTAAAACTGAAATAAACTCCAGTTACCGTGGGACACGGGCCAGCAGGAAATAGGAACAAACTGCAGACACATCCGGAAAGTGATGTTCCTGTAGTCGGATTTACTTTGCCACCTCACTGCAGGTTTGAGGTCTCCACAGCATTGGAATTCTCTTTAAGCATCTCAGCACCAGTGGAAAAATTGGTGCTAGAAAGAATTTCACATGAATGTTCTAGAAGAAGCGTTTGTATCTCCATGGAGACCCAGCTGGTTCACACGCGGGGGGTGGTGGTGGTGGGGGGGTTCGTCTATTTCCGATCCATAGCCATCAAGTTCTGAAGGTTACAGCAGGATGGAATCAGTGAGGGCAGCTTCCAGGAAAGGGTGTCGGCCCTGCCTTTCTAAATCTGGCCCATTTCTCTCTGTTCTGATTGGGGAGTCACCATGGAATGGTGTTTCCTCTCTGGACAGAACGTGTGGCTGCAGTGCCATGTGGCTGCAGTGCCATGTGGCTGCAGTGCCATGTGCCAGGTACTGGGGAAACATGTAAGAAATGTGACTCAGCTCTGACGAGCACCGGATTCATGACGTCTGGGGTCTTTCCTGTAGTGACATCATTCTAAAACCTTAATGAAGGGGGAATAGCGAGGTTTAATGTGCTGAGATATCAAATATGTGGTTATATCTCATATTCATGGTGAGATTTCAGATATGTGTGAGATGTTAGGGGAGATTTCTGGGTGGTGTGTGGTTCACCAGGTGTCCAATGACGGTGCCAGGTTGATTAACCTTTTCTGTATGACCCCCCATTCTGCTGCCTTTGTTTAATACTGGAAATTACATGGCTGTGTGCTTAAAGTACCCTATGAGCAAGGTCCTGACTGGGGGGGGAGCTGGGGTGGGCAGTGCCCCCACAGGGAAAAGCCCTGCCCACTCTGAGAAATGCTCTGTTTGTCCAGTGAAAACTGGAGAAAAAAATAATACATTTAGCTTGCCGCTATTTATGAGCGCTCTCTCTCTCTCTCCCTCTCTCTCTCTCTCCCTCCCTCTCTCTCTCTCTCTCCCTCTCTCTCCCTCCCTCCCTCTCTCTCTCTCTCTCTCCCTCTCTCTTAGCGTGTGTGCTGAGTCCATAACCCCCCCCCCCGTTCAGTGTGGACACCCAGACGCCACCATGCATCATATAGCTGACTAAAGCAGCTCTGGCTCCCAAACAGGCGCCGATCATTTACTTCAAAAAGCCGGTTCGTTCGCGACGCCACCAACAGACACATCACTACTCCGGTGTTGTCTTGTTGTCTCAGGGAACCCCCGAAGACTCAAGTTAGAATAATAATAGACATCTATTTGCAAAGTTTACACATGGCTTTTATTTTTCTCACACCTTACTCTTCAGGGGCTCCATATATTCTCTTTCAGGTTACAGAACGATTCTCAAACCTGCTTTCCAATTGGCCCATTTGACTAGGAGTGTGTTAGTTAATGCCTCCTCCACTAAACTAGGAAAGCACACACAGTTCACTTTGCGCCCATGCATTAAAGTTTGAACCTGTTGGCAGCCTCCTTTAATCAAATTTTAACTTTAATTCTTCCTCCTTTCTCAACTCATTCTCTAATTCTTATACAATTTCAAATAGTCCTGTATTTTAGCTGAGTTTGCATGTTTCATCTGAACATTTATTTGATTTGTTAAAAATCATGCTAATGGTCAGCTAAGTTGGCCAGTTACAGCAGGCTGCTTGTGCTTGAACATGAAGTGCCCTTTCGAGTCAGAAAACATGATGAAGTGCCCTTTGGAGCGCCCTTGGGAGTGCTCTTCCAAGTGAGAAAACATGATGAAGTGCTCTTTGAAGTTCCCTTTGAAGAGCACTTTGAGGGGCACTTCATCATGTTTTCTCACTTGAAAGTGCCATTTGGGTGAGAAAACATGATGAAGTGCATTTGGAGTGCCCTTCGGAGTGCCCTTTGGAGTGTCTGTGTAAGGGAGAGAGAAATATCTCTGTTGGGTGCCCTGAAATGACATGTGATAGCCCACTATGAGATGCAGTTTCCTGTACATGCAATAAAGGCACCCTCTAGGTATTCCTATGCATAAGAAAATTGGATATCTATGTTACCTCTGTAGTAAAAAAAAAATCTTAAATGGGGATGAAGATGCATAGGGTACCATTCTACTGGGGGGTGGGGGTGCACACATAATGCAATAGGTGCCCTTCAATTCCATCACTGGTGTAAACCATCCATTTCCCAACCAAATCAGTTTTGCCATCTATCTGTTCTTGATGTTGTTTGTGGAGTAAAATGAGCTGAAAAACCAATAGCACAGCTGGTGGTCCCCATGAGCCAGGACTGGGTCCCCATGAGCCAGGACTGGGTCCCCATGTGGCCCCAAAAGCTGCCAGGCACAGAGAGAGAGGCCCCCTCACAGCCTAGTCTGCTGCCATGCGGACCCGAATGTGTGGTCCATGTGGTGCCGCTTGCACTCTCAGTGCACAAGGAGAGCCTTAATGGGCAGAGCTAACGAACGCAGGATTCCGGGGCTCAGAAAATAAAAGCCTTCTGCTTGGCCCAGCGCCAGCCTAAACGCACACCCCCCCCCCCCGCCATCTGCACCTCACATCCACCTCTCACCCACATTTGCAATATTCCACCATGCAGCGCTCATGGACGACATCCCAGCTAGGAAAGGTCTACTTCCGTCCCTGCCACCCTGGGAGAGATACCCTTCCTCCCTTTTACGACAGTGAAAAGGGTTTTATGAGGCTAGCGTGAGCTGTAATCGCCAGACCTGTTACCCAGACACAACACTCCCCCAACCACATCCTAACCCCCCCTCGACCCACCCCGCCACCTTCCATCCATGCATGTGTTCTCACCCAGCCTTTCCTCTCAGTTTTATGGGCCCTGGGAGCCCCCTGCAGGGTTGCTTTTATCCCACAATTCCTTGCTTCCACATTCCCTCATTCTCTGATGGTGTCAGATCAAAGTCAGTGAATGATGAGGTTGTCAGAAGGGGTGTTTGTGGGGGTAATCATCAATCCTCAAAGCAGTACACCCCCCCCACAAACACAGCATTTACATTTTCAGAAGTGTTTCAGTGACAGGATGATGATTAATCCCCATCTTATAGTATTTCAGTTAAAACGAAACAAGATCAAATTCATACCACAATTTCATTCTGATCACAAAACAAAACCAGATGAAACCCAAACACGGCCCCAGCTGCACTGTTCACTGCCGATATGATCGGTGCCAATATTTCTATATGATCAGCATGTACCAGACTGTCCTGCAACGCAACTAATATCTCTGAGCTGTCGATTGAAATATTCGCCCTCTGGTGCTTAGGTGGCAGGTGCATCGCCGCCCCTCACGTAGCTAGTCAACGTCAGCAGACCCCTGCTGTTAGCTAGTAGCTACCTCAATTAAACACTGTTATGCCTAAATCTAAATAGCCTACGATGTGGCTGCATTTCTCTCAGAATTAAACGACACTAGGTCGTTATGTAAATTTAACTGTTTTATATTTATTTATATTTATATATTGAAGGTGTTAAGTAATTTAGTGCTGAATTGCATTTTTCATTATAGTTAACGATACCCAACCCTACTGTTGTACAGTGGTTGTTCCAGCAGGGGGAGCGCTTAAGACAGTCTGGCTGCTGCATCAAACACATGCACCTCATGGACACAGAGCCAGACGGGACTTCTGGGTGGAACTAAACTCAAGGTCCACAGTAGAATAGTAGTGGTTAAAGGCATGGATTTGAGGAGGAAGTGTGCTGATAGTACTCTCTAGGAGATATAATGACAGGAACAGGAAAGTATGTGGAGAGTCCATAGTGGGGCCCTACCTCATGATGTCACTGTTCTGCATGTCCCACTACCCATCCAACCATCTTCTTTAAGCACATATCCTATTGAGGGTCACTGGGGCTCCAGAGCCTATAGGCACAAGGCAGGGAACAACCCAGGATGAGATGCCAACCTATCATAGGGCACAAGACAGGGAACAACCCAGGATGAGATGCCAACCTATCATGGGGCACAAGGCAGGGAACAACCCAGGATGAGATGCCAACCTATCATGGGGCACGAGGCAGGGAACAACCCAGGATGAGATGCCAACCTATCATGGGGCACAAGGCAGGGAACAACCCAGGATCAGATGCCACCCTATCATGGGGCACGAGGCAGGGAACAACCCAGGATGAGATGCCACCCTATCATGGGGCACGAGGCAGGGAACAACCCAGGATCAGATGCCACCCTATCATGGGGTACGAGGCAGGGAACAACCCAGGATGAGATGCCACCCTATCATGGGGCACGAGGCAGGGAACAACCCAGGATGAGATGCCACCCTATCATGGGGCACGAGGCAGGGAACAACCCAGGATGAGATGCCACCCTATCATGGGGCACGAGGCAGGGAACAACCCAGGATGAGATGCCAACCTATCATGGGGCACGAGGCAGGGAACAACCCAGGATGAGATGCCACCCTATCATGGGGCACGAGGCAGGGAACAACCCAGGATGAGATGCCACCCTATCATGGGGCACGAGGCAGGGAACAACCCAGGATGAGATGCCAACCTATCATGGGGCACGAGGCAGGGAACAACCCAGGATGAGATGCCACCCTATCATGGGGCACGAGGCAGGGAACAACCCAGGATGAGATGCCACCCTATCATGGGGCACGAGGCAGGGAACAACCCAGGATGAGATGCCAACCTATCATGGGGCACGAGGCAGGGAACAACCCAGGATGAGATGCCACCCTATCATGGGGCACGAGGCAGGGAACAACCCAGGATGAGATGCCACCCTATCATGGGGCACGAGGCAGGGAACAACCCAGGATGAGATGCCACCCTATCATGGGGCACGAGGCAGGGAACAACCCAGGATGAGATGCCACCCTATCATGGGGCACGAGGCAGGGAACAACCCAGGATGAGATGCCAACCTATCATGGGGCACGAGGCAGGGAACAACCCAGGATGAGATGCCAACCTATCATGGGGCACGAGGCAGGGAACAACCCAGGATGAGATGCCAACCTATCATGGGGCACGAGGCAGGGAACAACCCAGGATGAGATGCCACCCTATCATGGGGCACGAGGCAGGGAACAACCCAGGATGAGATGCCACCCTATCATGGGGCACGAGGCAGGGAACAACCCAGGATGAGATGCCACCCTATCATGGGGCACGAGGCAGGGAACAACCCAGGATGAGATGCCACCCTATCATGGGGCACAAGGCAGGGAACAACCCAGGATGAGATGCCACCCTATCATGGGGCACAAGGAAGGGAACAACCCAGGATGAGATGCCAACCTATCATGGGGCACAAGGCAGGGAACAACCCAGGATGAGATGCCAACCTATCATGGGGCACAAGGCAGGGAACAACCCAGGATGAGATGCCACCCTATCATGGGGCACAAGGCAGGGAACAACCCAGGATGAGATGCCACCCTATCATGGGGCACAAGGCAGGGAACAACCCAGGATGAGATGCCACCCTATCATAGGGCACAAGGCAGGGAACAACCCAGGATGAGATGCCACCCTATCATAGGGCACAAGGCAGGGAACAACCCAGGATGAGATGCCACCCTATCATGGGGCACAAGGCAGGGAACAACCCAGGATGAGATGCCAACCTATCATGGGGCACAAGGCAGGGAACAACTCAGGATGAGATGCCACCCTATCATAGGGCACAAGGCAGGGAACAACCCAGGATGAGATGCCACCCTATCATGGGGCACAAGGCAGGGAACAACCCAGGATGAGATGCCACCCTATCATGGGGCACAAGGCAGGGAACAACCCAGGATGAGATGCCAACCTATCATGGGGCACAAGGCAGGGAACAACCCAGGATGAGATGCCAACCTATCATGGGGCACAAGGCAGGGAACAACCCAGGATGAGATGCCACCCTATCATGGGGCACAAGGCAGGGAACAACCCAGGATGAGACGCCAACCTATCATGGGGCACAAGGCAGGGAACAACCCAGGATGAGACGCCACCCTATCATGGGGCACAAGGCAGGGAACAACCCAGGATGAGACGCCACCCTATCATAGGGCACAAGGCAGGGAACAACCCAGGATGAGACGCCACCCTATCATAGGGCACACTCACACACCAGTCGGTAACTTCAATTAGCCTCAGCATGTTTTTGGACTGTGGGGGGGAAACCAGACTACCTGGAGGAAACTGCACAATGACATGGGGAGAACATGCAAATGCCACACACATGAAATCCCGAAGGCGACTTGAACCCGGATCCCAGAGGTGTGAGGCAGCAGTGCTAAGCACTGCACCACCATGCCGCCCCCCATATACAGACAGATGAGTCAGTTCTACTCATTGACACTCACTGGTGGTTCTCGCTCATATGGCATCCTGGAAGACTCCCCCCTCCATCAGTGGGCTAGTATAATACTAGCCTATTTAATGACCTGCATAAGAGATGACACAGCTGCATACCTTTATACCATACGTTTTTCTGAACTGGGTACCTGATGGTTTTCTTACCCATTTGTGTTAATTTGGCGCTCGAGCATCAATACATTACCCACCCCCAACACTGGCAATCAGGAGTCAGAACTAAACAAATTCACCGTGTTGGTTTGCAGACTGGCTTTCTGTTATTCTTAGTTATTTCACACAAGGCAAAAAAATATGCAACAATATATTTGTGGAAGTATATAATCCCAGATTATGAATGAATCGTGGTTTATTTCCTATCATTTCGTAGTGTGAACGTTTTTTGCTTCCTGAACACTAGTGATTGTTCTTATAGATTTTTGGCTGCTGATCACGAAAATCACATCTGAATTTGTCCATCACGTACCGTTTCATCGAAATCTTCAGTTTTGTCATGTATTTTTCTCATATTTGTGCCCAAAAATTTTCATCTCTGTAAGAGACCTAACAACAATGTTTTGCACAGTCTGAGACTGGAATCAGGCCAGGCTGGAAACCTGTTCTGTGGCAGTTTGCAGCCTGGGCATGCCCGGGTAGGCCGGAGCCAGCCTGACTCTGCCTCTGCAGGCTATAAAAGTGGCTTACAGACATAGATGCTGCTCATTGGGTTAATATAGAACTGATAGTCTGTATGTCCCGTCAATGTCTTAACAGCCGCAATACATTCTGCAATATTTGTTGCGAATATACGCTTGCGCCTCACAGATGCTCTATGACTGCTCTTGTGAAGAAAGCATATCATCTGTACAGCAGTAAAATCAGTGATCAAGACAAGTAATGGGCGCCTCACATTTGTTGTGCGACGTGCTGTCTGTCTGAGACCCTGCCTCAGAGGCACTCGAGAGACAAGGCCGTTTGCGGTCCGGATGATATGGCGAGAACAGCAGGACCATGTGACGGACTGTTACTTTTCTTTGAATAATGTGTCTGGTTTCTCTTTCAAAAACAAGTAGTCAGTTGAATACCCTAATCTGCCTTCAGCAATGAGACCCGCGCCACATGACCACAGTCCTCCAATCCCGAAACCATCAGAGGAATGTACCTTAGATGAGCCAGATGAAGAAACTGCAATGCAGGGAACTGGCAGGAACATTGATCCGGATTTTGAACCGTGCTCATCCAGTGATCCACAGCTCATAACAGTCAGAATTAAACATTCCGGTCAGAGATTTGGGTCTGTCAAAAGCAAAAGCCAAGAGACTGTTTGAGACTGTGGAGTTTGATGTCACCAGATACGAATATTTCTGCTGACTGCTGTGTACACTGCAACGTGATGCACCTGACATTGAATACAAATGAAAATCAAAAGCAAAACACTTCTAATTATGTTGATTTTAATAGCGTATGAGAAACATAAATGCGGTTAAATACGTTATTGCTAGTAAAGAGTTAACTGTCTATTTCTCAGAGTTCCAACGTGATGCAGCAAAACTAAAATTATATTTGTGCAAACCCACCAGGTACCTGCCTCAGTCAGCACAAACCTTCCAGCAAGCAAAACTTTTCAAAAAAATTGTTGTGCAGTGCATTGTGCAAAGTTAGAGGTGCCCTATCTGATAGATTCCCCCACTTCCCCTACATTGGGCTTCCAGTGGGGCGACTTGAGGTCGACCCACTGCCACCCCCCTCCCCGTCTTTGACTTTTGAGTAGTAACCTGCCTAAATCACGAACTAGAATCAGGGTACCCACTCCAACAAAGTTAACTGACACAATATCTGAGTCAAGGCGTCCAGTTCGACAACCCTAATTTACACGATGATGTAATACCATTGAATCATGGTTAATGGACACAATGTCATGATATCTTTGAATGAAGGTTAATTGACATGATGACATGATGTCATTGAATCAGGTTGCCCAGCCTGACAAGATTTATTGACACAATGACACGATATAATTGAATCAAGGTTAATGAACACGGTGTGATATCAACACTTCAGCAAATGTGCAAAAAAAAAGGATCGTACAGATGTCACCAATGTTGTTGTTGTTGTGTGAGCGCCCCGTGCCACCCCCAGAAAGATGCCACCCAGAGCAGCTTCCAGTGTTGCCCACACTAAACCACTATGAAACAATCTCTAAATGTATAAAGCGTCACGATGAAGGTTTACAGATATCAGCCAGCAGGGGGCTCAGGGATTAAGGATGTGCTGTTGTATCTGAACTAGTTCAATATGACATCCAGCTATGTTAACAGGCCTAAACATCAGAGCTGATAATCTTCAGTGAGTGAGCATAACACCAATGTGTTAAAGGGGACATTTCACGGCTTATTGTCATGGTTACTCTGACAGATCGAGTCACAAGAGAATTGGATAGTACAGGGCTGCCCATTCCTGCTCCTGGGGAGCCGCCACCCTGCAGACCTTAGGTACAGCCCTCATTTAACACACCTGACACAGATAACCAGGCACTTCAGTATCACCTCAGTATTAGAGTCGGCTGTGTTAAAGTTAAACTGGTTCTCATACTGAGATATAACTGAAGGGTCTGATTATTTGTATCAGGAGCAGCGGGGCAGCGTGTGGCTCTGTGGGCTAAGCCTGTGTGCCTGTAATCAGAAGGTCGCAGGTTCAAACCCAGCCTCAGCCTGAGGCTCCTTGAGCAAGGCCCTTAACCCATCAATCAAAAGTGTCAATTATTAGGTGTGTTTACTCTTAGTGGATTTCTGGTTGTAGGAGGGGCCTGACTGATGATATGAAACTGCATCACTGAGCTGTGGGTTACAGCACCCTCAACCCTTAGAAGCAGAGGGCCCCCTGGGGCAGCAGCGCCATGGCAACCATCGCAGAGGGGTGTTAGTTCCCCAGAACACTGTCAGGACTGACGGGGGCTGTGGGAAGAGGTTTGCTCTGAGGGGATAAAAATGATACCATGTGTGACACTGTTGACACCTTCAGTCACATTGACACTCAGATCTGCAGCACCATTCTCAATCCCATGATCCTCAGTCACGGAACACAGGGCATGCTGGTATATGGAGGGTTCCGAGACTTTTGGCCCCAGGCCTGACAGGGGGTGACCACACACCCCTAGGCATGTTTTGTGCGAGAGTGGCCATTCCGTCACGGTGATCAAGCACGTCACTGTCAGTGTACACACACATACACACACATTTCACGTGTCTATACGAGAGCAGAGTGTAGCCGGCCTCCAGCCAATCACAGGCTTGGCCCAGCCCAGACAGATAATTATGAGAGCAGGGTGTAGAGAGGCTCCAGCCAATCACAGGCTTGGCCCAGCCCAGACAGATAATTATGAGAGCAGGGTGTAGAGAGGCTCCAGCCAATCACAGGCTTGGCCCAGCCAAAACAGATTTTGAGCTCTTTCATTGAAACACCCCAACGCCCCCAGAGCCACTCTGGCCTGCTGGCATTTTCCTGAACTCACCTTAGCAAGTTCATCTCCCAGCCCATTTCTCCTTGACATCTTCATCCAGAAAGTCTGTTGGAGTGATTTGTGACCAAGGGGGACAGCATTAGTCCTGCTGGGGGGGTTGGGGGGTTGGCTGGAGAGACAGGAGTTATGGTCCTCAAAGGAACATGTACTGTAAAAAACAAAAAGTTAAGGCAACTTAAAATCTCAAGGCCACTTATTGCACTAGAGTTTTGTGGGCAACTCAAAGTTCTACGTTTTTAAGAAAACCACCTTTTCTTATGATAATTATTTTTTGTTCAGATAATTTATCTTTCATATCTATAAAAACTTCAGATTTTACATACTAAGATTTCCTAACAACAGAAGTTGTTCCAACCTATTGTCTTTTCTTAAGATTTATCTTTTATATGTGTAAAGACTATAAAATTTGAGTTTAGCGTGCTAAGGCTTTGCCCATTGCAGTGCCCAGTGTTATAAAACTGTAAACAGTGTTTTTCTGTTAGCACCTTATCCAGCTTATGTTCCATACACCTGAGCATGTGGCTCGGTGGGATAAGGTCAAGCCTGTGACCCCCCCCCCCCCAGGTCCCCATAGGTACCACAACAGGTCGCTACCCTTCACAGTCAAGCTTGTCGCCGCTCCCCACAAGGACCCTCAAAATGTGTCTGTTGTTATTAATTACTATCATGTTTAAAATAAACTTGCTAACTGAATTGTTTTGTTATCCTCATATATAATAATTGGCACATATTTTGCGGTTTTGAATTCGTAGCACGTTTACCTCACATTTTTAAGTTCTTACGCATATGAATGACAAATCTGAACCAAAGAGAGTAAGTTAGCACAACTTTTGACAATTGTAATTCTTAGTATGTAAAACTAAAAATCAGAAGTTTTTATACATATAAAACATAGAAACTTATTCCCCCTGAGGTGAATAAGAAATAATAAGTTGTCACACCAATAGGTGGTTTTCTTCAGAACTTATAAGTCAGAGTCCTCAAACATCTAGTGGAGTACGATAATTTTAGGTTGTCTTACCTTCTTTTGTATAGTGAGACCTGGCTGGATTTCAGCAGTCAGCTGTCAATCACCAGCCTCTGAAGGATGGGAAAAGCTGCCCGTTGCTCACGCACACAGTTCTCAATCCACAAGGGTATGTGGGAAGCACCAAGGGTCAGGAGTCGACTGCTGGGGTCGGGTTTAACTCCGAACCTCGGATGATGTGAGGTGACAGAGCATCGCGGGTGTCTCACCCAGGGACGGATTATGGGTTGTGTGGCCCCTGGGCAAAACGTTCGCGAGGCCCCCCCCCACCACCACCAGCACCACAACCACCACAATTCAAGGGCCCTTGGCAGCCAAACGCCCTCCCTATAGGGTCAGGGGCCCTTGTAGGGAGAGGATCAAAGAATGTAGGCCCTCTAAAATAGACAAACAAAAATACATTGTTGATAAGCGTTGCAAATTGTTTTGGGCTAGGGGCCCCACGGGCCCCCTGCACCCCAAGGGCCCCTGGGCAGCGGCCCCGCTGGCCCGGTCCGTAATCCGTCCCTGGTCTCACCTGCATCCTATTCTTTACACACTAGTTAATCAAAGATAAATTAGACAATGTGCCATGCAGCAGATTAAACATGTCATTAAAAAACTTTTAATTGTCTAAAGTTCAATAGGCCTATCTGTATATACCTATATAGGCCTATGGCTATAATTTAAAATAATTATAAAATGTGCATCTGGTTTAAACTGGTTGCAAGTATGTATCATTTGCTGATTCTTTAATCTATTGCGTGCTGTTTTGACATGTTCGAGGCGTTCATGTGCCTGTTCGCCCCCCCCCCCCCCCCCCCCCCCCCCCCCCCCGAGGTTATCGGTTTGCGCCTTAGCTGAACTACTGCGCGTGAAAAATCCTGTGGGAAAGTTAAGTACAGACGCTCCTTTACTTACGAACGAGTTACGTTCTGAACAGCCATTCGTAATTTTCGCAAGTCGTTATTCAACATCATTTTAACGGTATACGCGAGTACACAGAACTAGGATGCTGGGAGTACGCACGCTGCGCAGCGACCAGAAGTCGCACTGGACAGAATTGGCGCGCAGAAGAAAAAAAAATGATGTTGCGGACAGGAAACGGGAGTCCAGTGAACATAATTTGGACTTACAGTCCTCTTCGTTTGTATGTCTCAGAGTTCGTAAGTTGAAAGTTCGTAAGCAGATGAGCGTCTGTAGCAACTCTGGGGAAAACAAAGCCCTAATGTTTGCAAAAGCATCCAGGGTATTTTGCATATCAGAAGGAAAGTGGCCAAGTATGACTTTTTTCGGTTCCAAGGAAACCGTTGGTACTTAATACCCACCTCCCCTTTCAACAACGTGTTGCTGCTTGCGGAACCGAGGAGCGGACGAAGCTTTAGACGTTGCTGCGCTGGGGGTGCCAAATGCACAGGGCTGGGGGCTGTGTACTGCTGTTTCCAAAATAATGATGTCGACAGATGTATGATTGTTTAACTTAAGTGGTAGAGAAATGCACACTAATGAGAAATGGGGTTATGAAAATTTTTATTTACTAAATTCCGACTACTGCACCAAATAGTCGGTTGCAACTTTACTCACCAATTACTACGCAAATAGAAGGATTTTTCTTCCCGATTTGTTCGGTACTACGTAAAAAGGACATAATGTCCTGATTGCAAGTATGACGATGTAAAAGGGATTTTGTAATACTGGAGTTATTCCTGGAAGGAGAGGTGTGTTTTTATTTCCGCCTGTATGTGCGTAATGACAGAGTGAAATGCGGATGCAGTCTTCAGCAGGTCTTCCTTCATGTCTGCAGGAGGATCGTCATCAGCCACAACAGGCTAGAGAGTGCCGCTTTCGTGAGGGTCTCCGGTTAACCGCACGATTGTGATCAGGGCGCACTGGAGAACATGCACCTACACGCCTTCCCTGATCTCCGTGAAGCCTACCATTTCTCCTTTGCGCTCCTTCCGCCAGGGAACCATGTAGGCGCTTCACTAATACTTTGACAGAAATGTTTCACAACAATTTCACGGCTGCGCTACGAGGGTGAGGTGAACCTGGATGAATAAGATTTACGTGGGTGGGGATGGGAAAGCAAGTCACTTAAAAATTCACAAAAAAAAAGATTCACAAAATTTCTCACAAGCGGTATCACGTTGGCTATCTTCAGAGATGAGAAACCATCAAGGTACACAGTAAAGAACGGAAAACATTGTGGGGTGTCAATATGCAAGGAAATTAGAGGTGTAAAGTAACTAAGTACAAATACTTCGTTACTGTAGGCTACTTAGGCAGTTTTTACGGATTTGTACTTTATCTGAGTATTACTTGAGTTGCTTTAACTTTTATTTTCACTTGATGCATTTTTGAGGCAAATAACGACTTTTTACTCCGATAGATTGTGCACGACTATCGTTAGTCACCCAAGTAAAAAAAATATATATATACTGTTGCTTACAACGTACCTGAGAATGGCTGCATGATTCTGGGCAAAATATGAATCACGATTTAATTATCACTTAGAATAGAGATCACTGTTTTCAATAGATATGCACAATATATCAGTTAACATACCGAAAACGTGCAATTTTTGATTTTTTATCAGTGTTCAAAGTTAGCAGCATTACAGCTAGCCTCCTACAGAAAAAAGACACGGTTACATTGGACGATCAGCCGTTTTCCTTAGTAGAGACCGAATCGGCTCATTCACCAGTTATAAGTTTGCTGCAAGTGCCAGTTTATACAATTTTTATAATACAATAATTACATCTTGCCTGTAGATCTAAATAAAAATTCACTACGCAATGAGAGGGAGCGCAGCCGTCCCCCGGGTGACCAATTGTGCCTCCATTCGAGTGTTTTAATAAGAGGGTCAGTATCGCAGGATCCCTAACATTCTCTCAGTTATTCATAAAGTATTTTAGTAATTATCGTGAACCTGTATGAAATGCAACATTCAATAAATATATTTACTACACTTTCAGTATCTCGAGAGTCTAGATTATCTTCTAAATTTATACAATTCTCTCTTGCTACTGATTCATTTATGTGGTTAAATTTTGGAGAAAATACAGATGGGACGTGCCAGTATAGCAATAACAATGTTTACGTGTGTGACAGCAAAGGGAGGCGCGCGTTCCTATTGATGGGCTTCCGTGTAAAAAGAAGTTGCACAACGCGGCTTCATGCAGTTTCCATTTTTACCCTTTCCTTAATCCGTTCGGCTGTACCGCCCGTCGCTGTTACAGGTAAGATTTCCCAGTTTCTCTCTGATCGCTTTGTCTCTTACCCAGTTTGGTTCCGGCTTCGAAACTACATTTTCGGGCAGCCATGCGCTATATATACATATGTATAAAGAAACTGTTTTATATGAATGCTGTCTACTCTATACTAATCCGAAAGCTGTCGCTGGTAGAGAAGGTCAACTCCGGTCTTAAATAGGTAGTCGGTGTTTAGAGAAAACGCTTACTGATTTTAGCTTACTGGTCAGCAGCAGTAGGACGGTTCCACTGTTAGCATACAGAAATGTTACATTTATTAATATTGTTGTTACTGTATATAAAAAGAGAGCTTTAAATTTAATTTACACAATGTACAGTTTTTCTGTTTTAGCCAACATGTAGACCTATATAATCTTTTAAAAAGATAGTGGATAAAAACGTTTTAACACGCCCTTAAAAGCCTTAATTATACCATAGTTATAACACTACACTCTGCATTACTCCACTGTGCCTAAAGAAGCAGTTAAGAGTTTAATTCACCCCTTGTACTGGCAGTTTTTCTCATATTAAAACTGTAAACCAGGCTCAGGTGTATATGCTCAGGCTCAGGCTGTAAATTGTGCTCAGGTTTACATACTCAAGCCCAGACTGTAAGCTGTGTTCCAGTGTACAGGCTCAGGCTGTAAGCAGTGTTCAGGTCTACATGTTCCTGTTCAGGCTGTAAACTGTGGTCAGGTCTACAGGCTCAGGCTGTAAACTGTGCTCAGGTCTACATATTCCTGCTCAGGCTGTAAACTGCTCAGGTCTTCATGATCAGGCAGTAAACTGTGCTCAGGTCTATATGCTCAGGCTGTAAACTGTGCTCAAGTCTACAGGCTCAGGCTATAAACTGTGCTCAGGTCTACATGCTCAGGCTGTAAACAGTGCTCAGGTCTACAGGCTCAAGCTATAAACTGTGCTGAGGTCTTCATGCCTAGGCTGTAAACCGTGCTCAGGTGTATATGTTCCAGTTCAGGCTGTAAACTGTGCTCAGGTCTACATGCTCCGGCTCATGCTGTAAACTGTGCTCAGGTCTACATGTTCCTGCTCAGGCTGTAAACTGTGCTCAGGTCTACATGCTCCGGCTCATGCTGTAAACCATGCTCAGGTCTACATGCTCATAACTAGGCTCTAAACTGGGCTTAGTAAGGTAGCTATAGCATCAGACAGAATGTGTTTTTCTGTTGGGTGATGTCACAGCTTCCACACTTCGTATGAAGAAATGACATCAGCGCCCGCATGCTGTCTGGCACACTCGCGTTCTGTCTGATTGTCACTGATCAGGTATTTTTGTTGAAATTTACGTGGGAGTGGGGGTTGTTGGCCTGCGTGGTTGGGACATCCAGAGATGGGTGCCCTCTAACATTACTGATGTGATACCTGGGTTGGTTGCCTGCACTCATTCTCACTACCATACACGCACAAAGACGCTGCTGCCTCTCATTCTAACATCAGAACACCACTGTTTATGTGGAGCACCTGTTCATTTACCCACATTCCATTTTTCATCAAGGATTAACTGCGGAAACTCAGGCTTTACACAAAGGTACAACATCCAGACCCTCCTGTTCAAACCTGCAACTGTTGACTTGACCACCATAACTGTGCCTTTGGTTTACCTGTAGCGGGGCATTGGTGTAGGAAGACATGTTACCCTAGGAAGACATGGAAGGGGCCCCTGTGGTCCAGATGTAGAAGGGGATCTAGGTCCTCGTTGTTGATGTTGAGCAGGATAACACATGATGTTGAATATGGTAGCGGATGATGTTGAGTAGCTGGCAGGTGATGTTGAGTAGCTGGCAGGTGATGTTGAGTAGCTGGCAGGTAATGTTGAGTAGCTAGCAGGTGATGTTGAGTAGCTGGCAGGTGATGTTGAGTAGCTGGCAGGTGATGTTGAGTAGCTAGCAGGTGATGTTGAGTAGCTGGCAGGTAATGGGTGGGCATCATCCGTCTGACGTAAGCATCATGCCTCTGTCTGTAAATGAGCAGTTTGCTCAGAATGTGACACTATCAAAATAAGAATTTATCAAACACTGCTAAGTCTTTTTGTCAGAAAGGTCAGGAGCCTGTGCTTGGGATCAAAGGTCACTGCTCATGTCTTCCCAAGAAAAGACGCTCCTGTTAACCACTACTTGGCTCCCATTTGGTCAGACCGCAAAGTAGGAGTGGCATCAGCAGACAGTTCAACAGGTTTATTGTGTCGTAACAGAATCTGCATGAAACTGGTGTGACAAGAAAGCTGCTTCCGCCACATTCCAGAGGTGGATCCGATGATGGAACATCCAGGCCAGAAGCCCCCCCCCCCCCAACATGTTCTCTATTCACGCAGGTTGGCCACTCCCTGTGTTTGTGGGCATAGAGGTGGAGTGGCCAGGACAGGAATCAACTCGTGTGTGTCTGTGCATGTCATTCTCCCAGGGTATGTAATCACAGGAAGCTGATGCAGTGACCAGTAGGTTTGGCAGAGAGCAGGCCCAGCTGGGTGTGATCACAGGAAGCTGATGCAGTGACCAGTAGGTTTGGCAGAGAGCAGGCCCAGTTTGGTGTGATCACAGGAAGCTGATGCAGTGACCAGCAGGTTTGGCAGAGAGCAGGCCCAGCTGGGTGTGATCACAGAAAGCTGATGCAGTGACCAGTAGGTTTGGCAGAGAGCAGGCCCAGCTGGGTGTGATCACAGAAAGCTGATGCAGTGACCAGTAGGTTTGGCAGAGAGCAGGCCCAGCTGGGTGTGATCACAGGAAGCTGATGCAGTGACCAGCAGGTTTGGCAGAGAGCAGGCCCAGCTGGGTGTGATCACAGAAATCTGATGCAGTGACCAGTAGGTTTGGCAGAGAGCAGGCCCAGCTGGGTGTGATCACAGGAAGCTGATGCAGTGACCAGCAGGTTTGGCAGAGAGCAGGCCCAGCTGGGTGTGATCACAGAAAGCTGATGCAGTGACCAGTAGGTTTGGCAGAGAGCAGGCCCAGCTGGGTGTGATCAAAGGTTTTGCCATGCTTTGTAAATTTTATTTGAAACACAGAAACCTTTCCCCTAGATTCCCTTTTTCACATTTTTATCTGCTTGCTGAGATGCTTCCTGGTTCCTGTGGCTTCCTCAGACAACATCATGTTTTTGTTGATAACAAGCTGATCCATTCCCAGACAGAGCTGCTCAGCTGGTCTGATAGCTTCCGTAGCTCACCTGCCCTGGGCTGGGGGCCACTTTGGGACTTTCTGACTCTGCCCCCAGTGGATTTACTGCAGGTTCTGTGTGGAGGTGGGTTCTGGTGCGTTGTGTGTACGTGCAAACAGGCTGAAACCGGTCTGATGTGAGGCAGAAGGCGTCTCACTGGTATGGTATCGCTTTCCTGGGAACAGAAGGTTCTGTTAACACGGGCCACCCCTGCCAAACACGAGCTATCCCCTCCGGCCCACATTCCTGCCTGTCACTTGTGAAATGCTCATCGTCACCTTCATTGTTCAACTGGGGCCCTCAGGACCAGCTCCATGATCCTGCTGGTTTGAGGTGGAATTGCCCCCCCCCCCCAGAAAGCTGTGGGGTGTTGAATGAGTCGCTGAGATCAGCATTGGCAGGCTGTGTGCCTGTGACTAGGCTCTGCTGGGGGTAATCAGGCAGTAGAACAGGCGCTCCCTACCCTGCTCCATTTACAGATGCCGATTTCCCACTTGCTCACCACCGACTTTCCCCGTGTGTAGTCAGCGGATCACCCAGTTCATTCCCAGTGACACACTGCTTTTCCATGGACAGCTTGGTTGCTATGGAAGTAGTAGTAGTAGTAGTAGTTTCCAAAAAGTTACAGCAGCACACACAAAGAGCAACAATCACTGTGCATATGCAAAAATCACACTCGCAGCAGCGGCACAGCTCAGTGTGAGTCTCTTGCTGAATGTGCTTCTCTGTTTGACCAGGGTATGATGCAGGGGGAGTGAGGTAGGGGCTGAGAGGCAGGGGCTGAGAGGCAGGGGGAGTGAGGCAGGGGCTGTGATGCAGGGGGAGTGAGGCAGGGGCTGAGAGGCAGGGGGAGTGAGGCAGGGGCTGTGATGCAGGGGCTGTGAGGCAGGGGGAGTGAGGCAGGGGCTGAGAGGCAGAGGGAGTGAGGCAGGGGCTGAGAGGCAGGGGCTGTGATGCAGGGGGAGTGAGGCAGGGGCTGAGAGGCAGGGGGAGTGAGGCAGGGGCTGTGATGCAGGGGCTGTGAGGCAGGGGGAGTGAGGCAGGGGCTGAGAGGCAGAGGGAGTGAGGCAGGGGCTGAGAGGCAGGGGCTGTGATGCAGGGGGAGTGAGGCAGGGGCTGAGAGGCAGGGGCTGAGAGGCAGGGGGAGTGAGGTAGGGGCTGAGAGGCAGGGGCTGTGATGCAAGGGGAGTGAGGCAGGGGCTGAGAGGCAGGGGCTGTGATGCAGGGGGTGTGAGGCACGGGCTGAGAGGCAGGGGCTGTGATGCAGGGGGAGTGAGGCAGGGGCTATGATGCAGGGGCTGAGAGGCATTGTCCAGTATGGAGCAAATCTTCTTGAGTGTCTTGAGATAGCATTACTGTTATCATTGTAATTATTACTCTTAAGTTACTAAAGTTTTAGAATAGACTGTGTACTGCGAGGTACCAGTTGGAAGTAACATGTTATACTAGGGCAGTGATTCTGGTCCTTGGGGACCCACAGACGGTCCTTAGGGTCCCACAGACGGTCCTTGGGGGCCCACAGACGGTTTTCGCTGTGTCCAAGCTCCCTGCCACACTCATCTGTCTGCTGGTCCACGAGGACTGGATGGGGAAACAATGATCTGGGGTACAGTGGTAATGTGACAGTGGTGGAGTATAAATCCAGAATGATTCAGGGGCCCTGAAACGTGCCAGCAGGGACCCAGGGTGGCCTTTTGTCAGGGAGTCCAGGATTCATAGCGTCACCCCTAGTGGGTGGGGTCAGACACCCTGTTAAACAGGAAGGCACATAAGCCCCGCCTCCATTATCCTGAATACATATAAAAGGCATATCACCATACACTTTATTTGACTTGGATGTGTGTTTTATCAGGTAAGGTCTTTGGTCACCTGATCCTTGCATGAACACATGATTTATATTTGGTCACATGATCAACATTTTGTCACCTGAACTGTTTTTCTCTGCCTGTGCTCAGGAGAGCGAAAAGCAAAGAGTCCCCACAAAGATATAATTACAAACCTGTGATGTCAAAATGGAAGGACAGAAAAAGTATGGGCAGCAGCAAACCGCAGAGCAGAACAAGTCGTGTAAGATGCAGAGGCACGAGGATCAGGTAAGAACCGCTATGGCACCAGAACCAATGAGAGCCAGCCCTGTTGACCCAATGAGAGCCAGCCCTGTTGACCCAATGAGAGCCAGCCCTGTTGACCCAATGAGACCCAGCCCTGGATTAGTGAGTCAGGGTTACACCTCAGTTTTCTCAGCAGAGTGTATGATTATACTGTGTGCACTTATGTATGTGTGTGGGAGACATTGCTGAATCACAGTTAAACGTAAAGTAAGCTGTCAATATGTAAACCTTCGCTTAAACCCATTAGCAATGCCCAGTGTGACCGTCAGCAGTGCAGCAGATGTGTGATATGTGGGAGGGGGGTCTGCTGGCGGTCTGATCTTACATGACGTGCAGCAGGCCGAGGGTTAGTGACAGCTGGTCACACCTGACCCAAACCATGTCCCCACATCACGTTTCCTCTGTGTTAACAGTGCAGTTTCTGACTTTATGTCACCAACAGGAGGCAGAACGATGTGCGGTAACAGGCTCTGGGCTTTGCTGTTCGTATCTGAGCAGAGTTCGCTGTTAAACGTGATGCGTTGAGTGTGCTGTGTTGAGACCTTTTTGGGATGTTCTGTGTCCCACGCAGAGGAAGAATCCCACATATCAGTACCACTGCACACTGGCAAACTTCCGCATTGAGAAAAAGATTGGCAGGGGTCACTTCAGTGAAGTCTACAAAGCAACTTACCTTCAGAATGGACAGCAGGTGGCACTGAAGAAAGTACAGGTAAGTGTAAGGCGGGAGGCGGGGGGGGGGGGCAAATGGGTGGGGCATGAGGGCAGGACAAACTGCGTTTTCATCTGTTGCTCTTCATCAAACGTACAGAACCAGTAAAGCGTAATGGAAAGGTGACTCATTGGCAGAGTAAGGTGGGGTGTTTATTTTTGTGCGTGTCTGTAGGAGCGTTAAGCCTAAAATGACACAATAATTGTGTAATATGAGTTACATCTTAATTTCTTGATTGCTCCTCCATCTCTTTTTGCAGATTTTTGAAATGATGGATGCCAAGGCAAGACAGGACTGTATTAACGAAATTGACCTGTTAAAGGTAGGGAAGAGTGGATCACATGGGACCAGGGGGTGCAGAGTAGGGTCCTTCCCCTGGCTGGGTGACAGGGTTCCTGAAGGTTCTGTTTTTGTTTGTCAGGCTTGGTTTGATGAGCCTTTGTAACACATGACCTTCCCGTCTGTCAGCTGCAGCTGCCGCGCTGTTAGTGGATGGCATTTACAGCAATGGATTCATAAACATGCCTGCAGACACAAATACAGGAACTCATGAATGCACACACACACACACACACACGTCGGGTAAACATGTCTTTATGGGGACCACTCATTCATTTCTATGGGAAAAATGCTAACACAAACTATGACAACCTTAACCCCCACCCAACCCTAACCATAACCATAAGTAACCATGCAAAATACATGTTATTTTTCATTTTTAGTTTTTTCATTGCAGTCACAGATTTTTACTAAATTGAGTTTTCCCTTATGGGGACCAGGGACTGCCCACACCAGACCAATAACCCACTGCACACCTTATCCCTACAGCCAGGGTGGAGGCTTTAAATGCAGTCAGCACCTCTACACACGGGCATCCCTCAGCACTGGTTGGCTTCCCTCAGCTCAGGCCAGATCACTCAACACAGGCCGGTTCACTCAACTCAGGGCGGTTCACTCAACTCAGGCCGGATTACTCAGCACAGACCGCATCCCACAGCACAGACCACACCCCTCAACACAGGCCACACCCTTCAGCACAGGGCACATCCTACAGCACAGACCACACCCCTCAACACAGGCCACATCCTTCAGCACAGGGCACATCCTACAGCACAGACCACACCCCTCAACACAGGCCGCACCCTTCAGCACAGGGCACATCCTACAGCACAGACCACACCCCTCAAAACAGGCCACATCCTTCAGCACAGGGCACATCCTACAGCACAGACCACACCCCTCAACACAGGCCGCACCCTTCAGCACAGGCCGCATTCCATCACACAGGCCGCATTCCTCAACACAGGCTGCATTCCTCCGCACAGCCTGGCATGCCTCAACACATGACCTGGCTTCTTCAGACAGGCCAAATGCAAAAGAACTAACAAACTTTTGCTCAGTCATTTCTGTGTCTGTGTTATACAACAGTGGGACCATGTCCACGGCCCCACCCACATGGAGGTGTGGCTCTTATCTAGGCAAGATGATTGGCTAGACACGCATGCCTGTGTCTCCACTTGTCTAGGCCCAAGAATTGCGACTGTTTAATATGCAGACGGGGCAGAGCCTTCCATAAATCACCTTAACATGGTAGCACAGGTGTAAGGATTACTGCTGTGTGTGTGTGATGCAGCAACTGAACCATCCTAACGTGATCAAGTACCTGGATTCCTTCATCGAGGAGAACCAGCTAAACATCGTGCTGGAGCTGGCTGACGCAGGAGATCTGTCACAGATGATTAAGGTGCGGCAATGAGCAATGCCTGTATTTTGGTGGGTGGGGCCATCACAAGATGGGTGGGCTGTGGGTGTGGTCAGTGTGAGATTCGGGTGTGGGTGCAGTTTCCTGGGCAGGATCTCCTAATGGCAGAACATCCAGGGTTCAAGGTTGACTCTGAGATAAAGGGATCTCTTTATGTTACTGGTGGGGAGTGGGTGGAAACAGGAGTCCATTATGCTTATCTTTTACCCCCCACCCCCATCCCACAGTTCTTTAAGAAGAACCGACGTCTCATCCCTGAGAAAACAATCTGGAAGTACTTTGGACAGCTCTGCAGCGCCGTGGAGCACATGCACTCACGCAGGGTCATGCATAGAGGTTCATTTCATTTTCTCTCCACCCACAGTGAGATACATACAGCCCCTCCCCAGTATGGTCACTGATGCCCCGTACTGGAGCTGGAGCCGGGCTTTTTCCCAATCTGAAACTGGTTCTATGCACAGCATCATGGAAAAGCTGGTCTCAGAATTTGGAACTGTAACATCACCTGACTTTGCTCAGCATTTCGCAAGCTTGAGATGTGATTCGAATCGAACCTCCAACCTTGGTGGTATCAGACAACAATACTGCCCATTGAAACTCCAGGCAACCCCTGGGCAATGAAATGTTTGATAAAATACAATCATGTGTACTAACCTTTTACTTGTGTTATTTAAGGAACGTTAAGGAGGTGGGATTAGGCAGGGACATAGATACAGTGGGACATCCCTGCAGAGTGGGACAGCCTGAAGGCAGAGTAATGGGACACCCTTCCCTCCCCACAGACATCAAGCCTGCTAACGTGTTCATCACAGCCACGGGGGTGCTCAAACTGGGGGACCTGGGCCTGGGCCGCTTCTTCAGCTCCAAGACCACTGCAGCGCACTCCTTAGGTAGGTGAGCCTGGGCCGTTACCATGGCGGTGCACTCCTTAGGTAGGTGAGCCTGGGCCGTTACCATGGCGGCGCACTCCTTAGGTAGGTGAGCCTGGGCCGTTACCATGGCAGTGCACTCCTTAGGTAGGTGAGCCTGTGCCGTTACCATGGCGGCGCACTCCTTAGGTATGTGAGCCTGGGCTGTTACCATGGCAGCGCACTCCTTAGGTAGGTGAGCCTGTGCCGTTACCATGGCGGCGCACTCCTTAGGTATGTGAGCCTGGGCCGTTACCATGGCAGCGCACTCCTTAGGTAGGTGAGCCTGTGCCGTTACCATGGCGGCGCACTCCTTAGGTATGTGAGCCTGGGCTGTTACCATGGCAGCGCACTCCTTAGGTAGGTGAGCCTGGGCCGTTACCATGGCAGTGCACTCCTTAGGTATGTGAGCCTGGGCTGTTACCATGGCAGCGCACTCCTTAGGTAGGTGAGCCTGGGCCGTTACCATGGCAGTGCAATCGTTAGGTATGTGAGCCTGGGCTGGTACCACGACGACACACTCGTTCCATAGGTGATCCCAAGCTGTTACCATGGCAGTGCACTCCTTAGGTATGTGAGCCTGGGCTGTTACCATGACGACACACTCGTTCCATAGGTGATCCCAAGCTGTTACCATGGCGGTGTGCTCCTTACGTAGGTAAACCTAGGATTTTAATCTAACGTTCGGGAAACAGCTAGCTGTGTCTGGGCTAAGAGAGCCGACCATCCATATGAATGACATCCCAGATGTATTAGTGGGTTGGACTTGAGGTGGGGGGGCATGTGGGGCTGTAGAACCCCCCACACACTCACTACTTTGGGTTCTCCTTCTGACAGTCTCAAGTTCTGCGAAATACTCCTGAGCTCTGTTCACTGGATTCGGCAGTGCCGCAGTACGTTATCCAAACACGCTTTCTGTGGGATTATGTTGTCTTTGCTCCCAGTATAAATCTTGGTGCCTTCTTGCATTTCCATTATGTTTCTCTGGAGCTCCCCTATCTCCGACATGCCCTCACAGAAACAGTCATTCCACGACAGGTTGTCAGCCATGTTGGCCAATTCGCTGTATTTGATGAGTTTCTTTTAAAATGGAAGCCAAATCCTGCCAGTCCCGCATCTTGTTGTAAGGTTTCTGGTTTTTGGAAGAATTTTTTTGTTTCGTTTTGTCCATTATACTGAGGTTCCTCCAGTTTCCCATCTCCATGCTCCATGACTTGATCCCCTTGGGGATTAACTGAGCCCACAGACAAGAGCCCAACACGCTAAGCACAAAAATGTAGCAGGATTCCCGGTCTGGAGCACTGGCCCTGAAGCGTCTGGTTTCCAGGTTTCCTGTTTAACTGGCTGCACCTCTACCTGCAGTGGGAACGCCGTACTACATGTCCCCGGAAAGAATCCACGAGGCTGGCTACAACTTCAAGTCTGACATCTGGTCCCTGGGATGTCTGCTGTATGAGGTAATCTATTTACGTTCACCATACACGCACACACACACACACCCTGACCTTGGGCGATCTGTCACGCTCTCATAACGTGCTTCAAACACATCGGTTGGCTTTGTTTCTGTTCTCACGCGTATTATAAATCTCACAATATGTTGCATTACTATTTTACAAGTGTTTCTGCATGTGCATGTTTCACCATAACTCAGTTATTTCTCTTATCCTCCACCCAATTATCTTCCAAAGGCTTATCCTGGTCAGGTGAAGGGTGTCTATGACTAATATTACTCATGTACACTAATGTTAATATCGTATTTATATAGGCAGAAGTGACTTACAGATACTTTGTTTTATTGGGATGAGCAGATAATTAAAGCTCTCTGCATGTCTCAAGCTCAGCACCACCTTCCCTGCCACCCTTACTTGGTTCCATTGACATCACCCCTTACGGACCACAGGCATCTTTGATGACCTGAGCTCATTTGACACTGTTTCAGCGCGATACACGTCTACCCGTTCCCTCTGCCTACAGCTTACTGGGTCTCTCTCTGCCCCCCCCCCCCCCCCCCCCCCAAAAAAAAAAAAAAGATGGCCGCCCTCCAGAACCCGTTCTATGGAGACAAGATGAACCTATACTCTCTGTGCTGTAAGATTGAGAAATGTGACTACCCACCTCTCCCGGCCGAAGGCTACTCCGACCAGGTAGAGCCACCATCCCTCGCCGCCCCGCTGTGTCCTGAAAAGGCAGGGTTTTCACGGGGTGACAGGCTGCATTAGGACAGGCCCAGACGTCATAGCAGTGGCTTACAGTCAAAAGAGAGTAAAACCCCAGGCTCAGAGGTGCCTCTCACTCCCTGTTCCTGCATGCTCATTAGCTCCCTGTGCTAAAACAGCCTTCGCTGTAACCTATAGGTTAACTTCTGCATGCATAACTTACATTTAAGTTACTTAATAAACATTACGTGTGGCTCCACCTACTGGCCATAAATATATGTGCAGTTAATAGCAACATGTACATGTAATTTTGCTTTTTAAGACCCCCAGATGCTTTAACTTTTGCTGATATTTTACAATAATAAGAGATAAAAGTTACAGATATTGCAGTTTCCATGAGATAATTGAAGTGTGTGTTACCCGTGCAACCTCCTCCCCCCCCCCCCCCCCAGCTGCGGGACCTGGTGAGCATGTGCATCACCCCCATGCCGGAGACACGCCCCGATGTCATCTTCATACTGCAGGTCGCCAAACAGATGCAGCTGAGGACAGCCACCTCATGAGCGCCTCCCACAGGACACCCTGGGGTCTGCAGGGGATGGAGGGTTTTTTTCAAAATAATTTACAATGTATTCTATAGCTGTTAATTATATCTTAGTTTTTATTTCTTACAAAAAAAGTACGTCCAATGCTGTGATATTTGGGAGGAGCGGGAGGACTGTCCTCTTTGGCTGGCTGAAGATGGAAGGTTATGATCATGTGATATTAACGTGACACCATGCAGGACTCTTCCTTCCCCCCCTGGGTTCCACTGGGACTGTGCTAAGAGAATGAGCCTTGAGCCTGGGTTCGAATGCAGGCAGGATCAGCTTGGGGTGGAAGTGTTTTTGTGCCCAGGCATCGGGGACAGTGTTTGAGGCCAGATCAGCACCATGTCAAACCTTCGCCAAGCAGCTACAGGCACATGCTCTTACTAATCATCATGCACCCCATGTTCTATACCTGAGACATGCCAGCCTGATGGAGGTGCTGTTCCCATCCACCCATTTATATTTGCAGACGGGGTCAGATGGTGTGACTGACTCCCCACTTTACAGTCGTTCGTTTATGACTGTGCTAGTCTCCGTTCAGCCAGCATGCCATTCCGTGTTATGGCTGCCGTCTCTCTCCCTCCATCCACCCTTAAAATGCAGACAGCACTGCTGAGCCAAAGACTTTTTATACTGTGAAATGAAGGGCTTTGAAAGGAGGCTTGATGTAGATGCAGACCTCACATCGTGTCCAGAGTGAGGTGAGGAGCATGACGCAGGGGACTCTGTGCCATCTCTGCTGACCTTAGCATAACCCTCAGTGATCTCTGCTCCTTCATCATACTTTCCCTATCTGTGATCCTCTACCCTCTGCTGGACATTAGGCATTGCCAAATGCCATGTTTAATGAACTTGCTTACATTTCTAAAGATGGTAAATGACAATATTTCAAGCCTGATTCATCAAGGACAAAAGTCAGTATTGACAGTCCACTCAGATATACTAATATTCACAAAACACTAACACTAAACACTTTCTGAATTTGTTTCTTAACTCGTTCCTTTGACCATTATTATCTATAAACCCAGAAACTTTTTGTAGTGACTTTTCACTGTGTGGTACTCATGTTGCCTGTAAACTGAATAAAATTTGTGACTGGAATCTCCACTCTCATTGGTTCATGCTCCCTTGCCTTCCATGCAATAATTTACACATTACACACTCAAACATGGGTCTGACACTCAGCCATGCCACAGAGTGGCCTGTCCACATACCACAGTCAGGGGAAGTCTGTTCAAGCACGATCGGCGAAGGGTGCGTCCTCAGTGTGTTTCAAGAGCACTCCAACAACACAGCTCAGACCATAACATACATTTTATTGTAAACCAGGGAGACAAGCAGGCCGCCTGCGCAGTGGAGGGTAGGGAGATGGGGCGTGGGGGGGGCAGGGGTGCTCTCAGGACGTATCCATGGTCTGTACTGTCTCCTCCAACACCTCCAGGTCCAGGGGCACCACGGTCTTGGTGAGAACACCGGTCGTGCCGCGTTTGTAGCGGTAACTTCCGGCCCTGATGAAAGACACGCCAAAATGGGAGTGAACAGTTGTGCGAGTGGCAATAGCGGTCATTGCATAGTAGGGCATGGTAAACTCAGTATGTGAGGGCAGCTTAAAATTGGAAAGTTTTAGTCAGCGGCGGCGACAGGGCCCCCGCGGCGGCCCCGCCCCCGCGGCGGCGGCGGCGGCGGCGGCAGGGCCCCCGCGGCGGCGGCAGGGCCCCCGCGGCGGCGGCAGGGCCCCCGCGGCGGCGGCAGGGCCCCCGCGGCGGCGGCGGCGGCAGGGCCCCCGCGGCGGCGGCGGCGGCAGGGCCCCCGCGGCGGCGGCGGCGGCAGGGCCCCCGCGGCGGCGGCGGCGGCGGCAGGGCCCCCGCGGCGGCGGCGGCGGCGGCAGGGCCCCCGCGGCGGCGGCGGCGACAGGGCAGGGGGCAAACAGGAGCCAGAGCCGGGCAGCGCCCCTCACCTGACTCCCTTCTTGTTGGCCTCGTCGTGAGGCCGCAGGTAGTCCACCTTGGGCTTGGTGATGACACACAGGTCGATGTTGCTCCCTGAGCCCAGGTCATTAAAGATGCCAGCCGCAATGGCGTCCCGAACCAGCTGCTTTGCGGCCTCTTCCTAGGGGGGGGGGGGGGGACACAAAATCACATCACAACCGTGGTGAGTAAATAAAGGAATGAATACGAAACATTAAATGTAAGGGCAACAGCTCCTCCTACTGGTGGCTAATGGAAACAGATTTCAACACCAAGCATAAGACTGCCAAAGATAGGGAAGTGGTTGGCTGGAGATGTAACAAGATGGACTGGGACCCCAGAAGTCAGCCCCTCTGCACGAGGGGTAAGAAAATGCTAATTAAAGTGAGAGTATTACATAAGGCTTCGTTATAGGCCCTAAAAGCCTCAGAGTGGTAAGGATGACTTCAAAGGAGAAAGGTAGGTTTTTAGACGACACCCACCTCCATATCCGGCTTGTAGCGATCTTCGAACACCGCCATGGCAGCCAGGGACCCGGAGCCTGAGGAAGACAGTCATTCAAAACACATACCTGTGTAATAGTAATACAGAGGGGGAGAGAGTCTAATAGCGCCCCCAGGTGCCAATACTGGGGTTGCCCCACTGCACACATCCTTCAAGGGCCCAGCTACCACTTCTAGTCTCTCAGATCCAGTAAAATAAGGTAGCTGATACCCACCACGGTAAACTGGGGTCCCCACATTCTGTATCACAGAGCAGAAGGGAATCCTAAACCAATGAGATCAGCCCCCCAGTGCCTTAGCAGCTATGCAGCATCTTCAGGCTAATGGGGATGTTCTCCCAGTCCACAGTAACCAGCTCCATTTACTAACTGGCGATCAGTGTGACTCCGCCAGCTACCACTGAATGAAAAAGGTGCTTCCCAGTAGCCATAAGACTGCAGTCCTGCTCATCCCTCCCTCCATCCCTCCATCCCTGTTCTGGGTTTCTATTTGCTATGATAGCAGGATTACCCTCAGTACAGTACATCTATCAGGGCGTGCAGGGCAGCCTGAACCTTACCCATGGTTACATAGGGCAGCTTGTCTGTGGACCCGTGAGGGTAGATGCTGTATAGATGAGGTCCCATACAGTCCACCCCCCCCAAGACCAGGGCAGCGCCGATATACCCCTGGTACCTGTGTGGAACAGCAGAGATGGGGGAGACATTTAGGTGACAACTCGAAATAATCAGCGCAAACAGAATAGTATCCAGCTTCAGTTCGAAGCACAATACCTAACCTGCCAGTAGCCTCCTGAGTAAGAACACACCAATTGATTGGCTAGCGACTGCAAATGGCCAGTTTTTACCCTGTTCAGCAATCAGTCATCTAAATATGGCCAAGTTAACGAGCTGATCAACATTTTACCCACTAGCATTGCTTTTCTAATGGTGGACTACATCGTGATATTTTACCGTATCCAGTTGTATCCACAGCATACAGTTCAGAGGTATCTTAAGAATCATGATAACCGCAGTATATTTACTTTTATTTAGCAGATGCTTCTGTCCAAAGCGATGTTCTAATGCAAATAGCACAATACAAACATACATGCTATGCAGTCCTGGTCTTGACTAGGCATAAGTGCAGCTAGGCTGAGCTTCAAAGAATGCCAAGCTTCTTTATAACGACAGGGCACACCAGAAAGGGCATATCACCTGACAGTACCAGAACAGACAGACCAAAGCGAAACAGCCCTGCCTGCATCTCTCGCTTGTGCGTCAATTACCCGTTTCAGTGGATTTCAGCTTAAGTGACTGGATCGTGAACTAAAAACTTAATAGATCTTTGTTTTTTAATCAAGTCACCTAACTGGTTAAAAAAAACTTCATATATCATTGGACTGATGAAAATATTGTTCGTCACACAGTAAATGCCACACGCTGTCATATACAAGGAGGAAGAGGCCCCAAAAAGGTTCTGCTTTAATTGTGTGGAAACGGTTTGTATTTGTGAAATCCAACGTGGACCAATTTATTGTAAATTGCAAACTTTGCACGTGGAAACACAACCAATCTTTTTAACCACCTGCTGCATTAGCGCCCCAAACACAGGGAATGTCTGGCATTGCGTATATAAGAGAACACATCATCCTTAGCTACCGTGTCAACACATTCAGAAGTAAATAAACCGAAGCAAGGAAGAATGCAATCAGTGCATCCCTACTCGTTACACCTCATATTGAAGAACAGAGATGTTTAACCTAAAATATGCGATCATAAATGCACAGATAACATTGCTTCCACCACCAGGAGAGACCAGTTAAAGCTGTCTGACCACCTGTGACCCTATCCCAGGGACCCCTGAACACCCACAGGCCAGCCTGGAGACAGACACACACCTGAAGAGCATCTGCTTGAGCATGCGGTTGGCTGTGGCCACTCGGGGCAGCCGTCCGGTGGACAGGGAGTGTAGCTCCAAGTTAGACGAGATGATCTGGGTGGTCATCTCCGTGTCGGCTGCCGTACCAGCACCACAACAGCTGCGCGGGAGAGATAGATTGGTCAGACATGGCTGCCACAGCCCATCCCTGAACAGGACAGAGACGGGACTAAGGGATTCAAGCTGTCAGTTCGGTGGGTTTGATTCCCGGTTATATGGAATAGCCAGATGACTCTGGGTGTTTCTTCACTTCATGCTCCGGTCACGTCCCTCTTAATGCCCCTTACAGCTTTAGACAGCACCCTCATACTCACTAGATGTTCGGGGAGATGTAGTGTATCTTGGAACAGTTTTTATCAGCCACAACCATCCCCTCCGTGGCACGGGTGTCGGCCCCGAGAACGACTCCATCCTAGAAAAGGCAAACAAGAACCAGACATGTCATGGACCGGACCCAAACGGAATGTCCCATTACAGTGAGTGCTAGACTCTCCAGCATTGAACTGCACCCCTTATCTGATCCTACAAGCTTGCTTTGTATGTTTGTCTGCGTGTCTCAAAGAGAGCAAGATGGAATGAGTGAAAAGGCTATTTCCCCAAGGGGATGGATGAAGTTACAGTAATTACAAAATAGAGCAGTGGCAAAGAGATCATGGACCATTACACAGATATTTAAGGAGGAAGAACCTCAGTTTCGTCTGGGTGCAATGGCAGTATATCCCCCGAGCCCACTTACCTTAAAAACCAGCCCGCAGATGGTGGTGCCTGTTTTTCGGGCTGCTGGGACACTGAATCCCAACTTTATTATTTCCTCTTCTAAAAGAGCATTTCTGAAACAGGAACGAATCCTTTAAAATATGCATACATGGACATTTCACTAAACAACTGGCACAGGGTGGATAAAATAAAGAACGGCATGAAATACAATATTAATATGAATTCCTCCTCTATCCACCAACCCCCGAGATGAAAATGATCTACCAGCCATTGAACGTGATTCAAAACCCCATCAAAGCCTGGATCCCGGCTATAAACGCCGATGGAGAGCCATCCCGAGTGTCGGGGGAAGCCGGGAGGGCTACATGCTCCGTCGAGTATGTATACGCCAATCCTCAGATGGAGATTAACACGCAAAAGTAATGATCACCGTGCCCTAAACTGACTGGCGATTCCCGGTCCCTGCATTAAAGATAAAGCTTTCCGCGCTCCGCCGGCCGGCCGGCTGAATGACTGAGGCGCAGATTCCCTGAGTCATCCTACAATGGAACAGGCCCCCCGAGTACCGGCCTCAAAAACTGCCGGGAGAGAGCCAGCAGAAAGCCGGGAGCAGCCAGCCAGTAGCCCCGAACGCTTCCCGGACACGCTGAAAGAGAAAATTTTTTTTCTTTCACTTTTAACGCTCACCGCTTGCAGTAGTCGAAACTGAAACCGCCGCTTGGGATCTGGCATACAGACAGCGTCGCCATTTTTCCGTCCGCTGCGGTGCTGTTTCCCGGAAGTTCGGCCGTGCTGGTGTGACGCTGCTTGTCGTCCGGGCTGCACGGAACCAGCGTGAGACCTGGGATTTTAGGGCTGCATGATGGTGATCCCGGCCTCGTCACCCAACAAATACCATCTTCTGGTTCTCATGCTTGTCTTAAACTTAAAGTATCTTAAAAGTATTGTATAGGCAATTAGAGTAAAGCTTTCGTGCTACTGTATACACGTAAATGGATAGCATGAGATCATAAATTGTTCTTAACTTCACTATAAAAATAGAATGAATATTTTGATAAGGCGCAACATTATAATTCCGTGGTCAATTGTACATTACTTTGGATGATGACAATGAATTAACAATACTTTCCTGTATGGAGTTAAGATAAGGTTGAACTCTCTTGAACTCTATGGGCAATGGTTTAAACCGTGGAGAACGTGGTTATTGATTACAGTACCTCTCACGTACAATGTGCCGGACTATTTTCCAAATGGAAGAAGGGAAAATACAAAGTTAACATCAGTAAATACTGAAACTGTGAGAATAATACATAATGAATGGGTTCTGAAGATGGATGGGTTTAGGGGACACCGCACGACAAGGGGGCTGTATGACGCTTTACAGATGGAAATTGTCACAGAGTACTGCACCTCTTCAATTAAAAAGACAATTACTAAATTAAAAATAACCCAAATGTGTGATGACTGTTTTTTCTACATGTGATTTATTATTGCACATTTTATTTATATTAGGTATTCTGTGTTTGGGCTTTATTCTGTATTGTGTGCTAGCTGTTAGGGCCGGATTAAGCAGGGTGGAGGCCCCTAGGTTTGAGACATTTTTGAGGCCCTACCTACACTAAATATTTTGGAATATACAAAATGCTAAGTACTATTCAAATCGTCCTCAGGGTTTCGGAGTCAATCACAGTCAAGTAAATGACTGCTACAGAGTTACATCTTTATAACGAACGGCCAAAACAAAAATATAGGTCGATCTTTTATCTGAAGTTATGCGAGACAAAGTATGCTGAATCAAAACTTCTATCTTTAATTAGTCATTGCTGCATGGACCACAAGTGACTATTATAACTAATAAATCATTACATAGTCTAAAACAAATTGTGTATGTTTTTCAATAAGCATGTATTTTGAGAGTGAAACGATGATGAGAAACAAAGACAGCATAATGACAGGTTAGAAAAAAAGCCCACAAAATCAGAAATACCAAACACTGCTCAGGCAATACTGCATATTAACCTTTGTATACACAAGACTTTCTGGAAACACTACTGCATACCGTTCGTGAGCCTGCATGTATGCGTGTGTAGGTCTATATAAAAATCAGTATCAGTAACTCTGCAAACTTTTGTTGAACACTACGAACCGTTCCTAAACAATTAAAACAAAAAAAAATTAGCAAGCATTGGTCCTCCAGTTTCTCTCTTCACGATTTTAAGGAAAAATCGTTTGAAAATATTAACATCATAAAAGTATAAAACGTTAAATAGGCTACATTTTTAACAATTTTCCGATCGATATGACCAGTTACAAATAATATTTTTGTATAATGTTTCTGTCACGATCGGGGTGCAGCGAGCGCGGCGATCGTGCGTGTAAGGAGCAATGAGCAGGCAGACAGGCGAATACGGGGCAAAACGGGAGTTTACTGGGGAAACAGGGACCAGGAAACAGCTCACGCTTACCAACATTAGGAAACACCAATGACGGACAACGCTAACAGGTAAGACCAGGACTTAAAACCAGACAAGACTAATCAAAGTAATCAGATACAGCGGGGTACAATCAGGGAAATACACGTGGGAAGGCAGGGGGCGTGGCACACACGAGGAGCGGACGAGCCGGGCATGACAGAGCCCCCCCCCAAAGGCGCGCTTCACCGGGCGCGCCCAGGAGGAGGCGACGAACGGGACGAGGGGACCAAGACCTGAAAAAACAAAACCCAAAACCAAGAACAAGAGACCGGGAATTAAACAGAGAGACAGAACAGGCACAAAGACAGGACCAGGGACAAAACCTGACAGAGGACGGGGAACACGGACCGACAGAGAAAGAGAGGGGACACAGAAGGAACCGGCGGGACACAAGGGCCAGGAGTGAACAGAGGGCACAGAGGAGGACGGGTAGCAAAGACAGGAGGAATACGAGGAGCAGAGACGGGCGGAACGAAGGGACGAGCAGAAAACGAAGGGACAGAGACAGGCGGGACAAAGGCAGGGGCATAGGGAGACAAGGAGGGGGAACAAAGGGGAGCCCGAGGGAGACCCAGCGGGCGACGGGCGGCAGCCGGAGGGGCCGCAGGCGGCCGGGAGGCCGGAGCCGGAGGGGACCTCGGAGGGGCCGAGGAGGCAGGGCGAGAGACCCGCGGAGGGGCCAGGGAGGGAGCAGGAGGGAGCACCGGGGAAGGGGACGAGGGAGCTGGAGGGGCCCACGGCGAAGGCCCGGAGGAGGGGGGAGCTGCAGCAGGCGGCGACGTCCGGGGGAGGGCCGGAGGTAGAGGCCCCGCAGGCAACCGAGGAGCCGCCGTCGGGGAGCCCGCAGGCGACCGACCAGGCTCTGGAGAGGGGAGCGAGGCGGGGCGACGAAGCCTCGGAGGGGGACCCGCAGGCGACAGCCGACCCGGAGGGCCAGGACCCGTAGGCGCCAGCCGAGCCAGAGCGCAGGCGAGGGAGGGCGAGCCAGGGGGCAGGGCGGGCGGGACCCCAGCCCTGCGTCTGTGTCCCCTTCCCCTGCGGGACACAGACAGGCCGACCCTAGGTCGGGGTCGATGTCGCCGGGGCGAGGGACAAGGGGTTACAAGTTCTGTCCCCGAGGGGTCCCATTCCAGCTCCTCCACCTCCGAAGAGGGAGGAGCCAAGATGGAGTTGTCCGGGACCACCTCGGGGACTAGGACAGGGACTGGAGCTGCTGCAGGCGGAGGGGGCGCCTCTGGAGCTGCTGCAGGCGGAGGGGGCGCCTCTGGAGCTGCTGCAGGCGGAGGGGGCGCCTCTGGAGCTGCTGCAGGCGGAGGGGGCGCCTCTGGAGCTGCTGCAGGCGGAGGGGGCGCCGGGACAGGAACACGGTCAGGCGGCCGGGGCATCAGCCCGGAAACTGCAGGACGCTGCAGAGGGGGTGCCGGCCCAGGCGCTGCAAGCCGCCATCGTGGGGGCACTCGCCCTGGAACTGCAGGTGACTGCAGTGGGGGCGCCTTGGAAGCGGCTGTAGCAGGCGGGGACAGAAGCGTCTCAGAAGCGGCTGCGGCGAGATCAGGAACTGGGGCGAGATCAGGAACTGGGGCGAGATCAGGAACTGGGGCGAGATCAGGAACTGGGGCGAGATCAGGAACTGGGGCTGCAGGCAATTGCTGTGGGGGCGCTCGCCCGGGAACTGCAGGGGACTGCAGCGGGGGCACCTCAGGAGCGGCTGCAGCAGGGCGGTCAGGGACAGGAGTGCAGTCAGGGACAGGAGCTGCAGCAGGCGGCTGCAGTGGGGGCGCCTGCCCGGGAGCTGCAGCAGGCGGCTGCAGTGGGGCGCGGTCAGGAACTGGAGCGCGGTCAGGAACTGGAGCGCGGTCAGGAACTGGAGCTGCAGGTTGCTGCAGTGGGGGCGCCTGCCCGGGAGCTGCAGCAGGTTGCTGCAGAGGGGGCGCCTGCCCGGGAGCTGCAGCAGGTTGCTGCAGAGGGGGGCGCCTGCCCGGGAGCTGCAGCAGGTTGCTGCAGAGGGGGCGCCTGCCCGGGAGCTGCAGCAGGCTGCTGCAGAGGGGGCGCCTGCCCGGGAGCTGCAGCAGGCTGCTGCAGAGTGGGCGCCTGCCCGGGAGCTGCAGCAGGCGGCTGCAGAGGGGGCGCCTCTGCAGGAACTGGAGCGCGGTCAGGAACTGGAACGCAGTCAGGGACAGGAGCTGCAGGTGGCTGCAGTGGGGGCGCCGGCCCGGGAGCTGCAGGTGGCTGCAGTGGGGGCGCCGGGACAGGAGCGCGGTCAGGCTGCGGGGGCGCCGGGACAGGAGCGCGGTCAGGCTGCGGGGGCGCCGGGACAGGAGCGCGGTCAGGCTGCGGGGGCGCCGGGACAGGAGCGCGGTCAGGAACTGGAGCGCGGTCAGGAACTGGAGCGCGGTCAGGAACTGGAGCGCGGTCAGGAACAGGAGCTGGCTGCAGTGGGGGCGCCTGCCCGGGAGCTGCAGCAGGTTGCTGCAGAGGGGGCGCCTGCCCGGGAGCTGCAGGTGGCTGCAGTGGGGGCGCCTCTGCAGGAACTGGAGCGCGGTCAGGAACTGGAACGCAGTCAGGGACAGGAGCTGCAGGTGGCTGCAGTGGGGGCGCCGGCCCGGGAGCTGCAGGTGGCTGCAGTGGGGGCGCCGGCCCGGGAGCTGCAAGAGGAATAGCAGCAGGTAGTGGGGGCTGCGCTGGTTGCGCAGGCGGCTGCTGCGCAGGCGGCGGCTGCCGCTCTGGAGCGGGATCCGCGGGCGGCGGCGGCCGCGCGAGCTGCACCGATGCGGGCGTCACTCGCAGAGGAAGCTGCGCTGTTCTCACGGGCAGTTGTGGAGACTGCCCCGGCAGCGCAGAGTGCAGGGGGGCGGGTGCCGCGAGCCGTGCAGGCGGCGGCGGTCGCCCGGAAGCGGGGTCCGCCGGCTTAGGCGGTGGTCCTGGCGCGGAGTCCGCCGGTAACGGCGTTTGCTCCAAAGCAGGATCCGCGGGCAGAGGGGGCTGCTCCGGTTCAGGTTCCGGGGCCAGAGGCGGATGCTCCGGTGCGGGATCCTCCGGCTTCCGGAGCTGGAGAAGCCTCTGTAAACCCTCCGCGAGGGCTTCGAGGGCCGCCGGTTCAGAGGCGGGGTTAAAAGCCTCGAAGTCTCTCTGAAGCTGACGCAGAAGTTGTTCCACCTCTGAGTCCCTAGGAGTTGCGAAACTGTCCAACACCCTCCAATATAAGCCCTGGAGGGCGAAGAACTTGTGTGCCAGCCACTCTCTGTCGTAAGGGGAGGGGAGCGTCTTAGGGGCGTTGGCCTCCACTGGCGGGACTGGTAAGTCCAGCGAGGGAGAGACGATCCCTGCCCCCTGTGAAAAGCGGAGCATACGCGGGATTGGGTCTCTAATCGCTCGCCGTCCTCCCCAATTCTGCAGCCTCTCGGGTCGGAAAGTATACCGCTCGAGAGGTGGCGGCTGGCAGGGGGACAAGGGCTCGAGGTCCGGGAACGGAACTTGCCTCTGCGTCTCGTCCTCGTTATCCCAGAGTCGGGCCAGGACACGGGCTCCAAAATGAAGCGGTTCCGACACTGGGCTAGGGACGAGCTCCTCCCTCTCGCTCTCGAAAGGGAGACTGGAGCCAGAGAGCGAGCAGGACCCCAGACAGATGGATTCCTCGGGGGTCTTCTGCTTCCCCTGCTTCCTCTTCTTTTTGAGGTCCGTCATTCTGTCACGATCGGGGTGCAGCGAGCGCGGCGATCGTGCGTGTAAGGAGCAATGAGCAGGCAGACAGGCGAATACGGGGCAAAACGGGAGTTTACTGGGGAAACAGGGACCAGGAAACAGCTCACGCTTACCAACATTAGGAAACACCAATGACGGACAACGCTAACAGGTAAGACCAGGACTTAAAACCAGACAAGACTAATCAAAGTAATCAGATACAGCGGGGTACAATCAGGGAAATACACGTGGGAAGGCAGGGGGCGTGGCACACACGAGGAGCGGACGAGCCGGGCATGACAGTTTCATAATTACCATATTTCCAGGCTTACTTTTAGTTAATTTAGTACCATTAACAGCATCGAGTACGGAAACTAAATCTCGTTGTACGTGTGCAGTGACAGTTGTATTTGTGTAATAACAATAAAGGTTCTATTCTATTCTATTCTATTCTATTCTATTCTATTCTATTGTAATGGCTGCCCGGCGAAATATGCGTTTGGACGTATAGCATCCACTTCTCAAAATATGTTGACATCGATGTTTGTACGTCCGTAAACGCCCAGTGATTAAAATCCATTAGTGTTCTTTATCCGCAAAACACGCTAACTTGGGCAAACAAAAACTACCACTTAACAATGTCCCATTCACTCCTTGCAGTTTATGGACAAATTGTGGCAGTGGTAAAAAAAAAAAAAAAAAAAAAAAAAACGAGTTAAATATGAGCTTAATTCTAATGTTTTAACTTTGTTTCAATGATAGTCTAAGTAATTCTGGCGAGTGGAGATGAAATAATGGGAAAGAGGACGTTGTTCGAGCCTTTACAAACATAGCGCTTAAAAGAGCTGTTGATAAATGTATGATTGCATATAACTGTACCAACACATGACCAAAAGGTGGCAGTGTTTGTAGGGCGTATGCTTTTGGCAGCACCCCCTATATAAGGGAATGTCTTTCTTGTTCTGTATGTTAACACTCACGAAGTGTGGAGTGTTGTACCTTAAGCGATGTGTCTGTTCGTGTGATTAATAAACTAGGCCGATAAAGGCTACAGAGTAAAGTGGCTGTACTCATCATTAGAATTATTATTCCGCTGCAAGAAGGCGAGGTTATGCGCTGTCGACGTAATTCTGCTAACAGGTTATGGGCCCAGGAAAAGGCAGACATGTGCGATAGCAAGACGGTTAGTTACTAGCGCGTCAAGAAGTAGCTACAGTAGTTGACTGAAAGTGATAGCTAGTTTAGCGGCGAGAGAACCGGAGAGCTAAAGGTAAGCCGAAACGGGAGTTAAGCTGAGCTACAGACACAGAAAGCCATGACGAACAGAAGCAAGACCAAATGGCCCACGTTCGACGGGAGAGCAGAGGAGTATGAGCTCTGGGAAGAAAGAATGTTGTGCTGCATGCACAGTGTTGGCCTGAAACAGACAATCCTGAACGAGCCTGCTGCACCTCTAACGGTGGAAGAACAGACCCAAGAGGACAAGCTTAATGCGGATGCATATTGCGCGCTCGCGCCATTACTCGACAATACGAGCTTGGGACTGATATTCAGAGACACTAAAGACAAAGGCAGAGAGAGTCTCCGAGTGTTACGAGAACACTACATCGGTAAAGGTAGGCCACGAATTGTCTCCCTGTATATAACACTTACTTCGCTGAAGAAAACGAACACAGAGACCGTAACCGAATACATTATCAGAGCAGAGCAAATCATTACGGCGCTCAGAGGTGCGGGTGAAGCACCAAGTGAGGGACTGATGATGGCGATGGTTATGAGGGGACTACCAGAAAAGTACAAGCCGTTCACGCTGATGGTTACACATGGTTCAGCGGATATGAAGTTGGGAGAGTTTAAAGCCAAGTTGCGAAACTTTGAAGCATCGGAAGATTCAGACCCAACCGCCGAGGAAGCGGGAGAGCGAGTCCTGAAGGCCCAGGCGGCGCCAAAGAAGAAGGACGCACACGTGACAGATCTAGTGTGTTGGCGATGCGGAGAAAAAGGCCACCGGAAAAATAACTGCACAAAGAAAGTTTGGTGTAGTTTCTGCAAAACCACGGGTCACACAGATAAAGCGTGTAGAAAGAAGGAACGTGCACAGGGCTCTCGGTGCGCGTGTGCCCAAGATGGCGACCGTGGTGGCGACAGCAGTAAGGCCAGTCGCGGGCGAGATGGCGGGCGGGAAGCCGCGGGAAGAGAAGACTTCACTTTCGGGGCGCAGGCAGAAGAGGCCAACCAGTCAGGGCAACAGCTACCGATCCAGAGAAAAGGGCTGCTCGTCGACACGGGCGCGTCATCCCACATAATCAACGTCAGGAGCCGGTTCAAGAACTTTGATAGCACCTTTAGGCCCGAGAGGCACAGCATGGAGCTGGCAGACGGGAAGCGCACCTACGGGTTGGCACAGGGCAGGGGAGACGCACAGGTGTGCCTCATCGACAGCGAGGGACGCCGATGTACAGTGACGTTAAAAAGCGCCCTCTACATCCCTTCCTTCCCACAAGAACTTTTCTCAGTTAAGAGTGCCACCGCTAATGGTGCCAAGGTGTTCTTTGACGAAGGTAAAAATGTTCTTGTGGCGCCTGGTGGCGCAAGGTTTAACATTCATGTGTGTAAGAGAATGTACTACTTGCAAACTGAGGGTGATGAAAATGATGTGTGTTATGTCAGCCATGATATCCAGACATGGCACGAGATCATGGGTCATTGTAACTACGAGGACATATTGAAATTGCAGGAAGTAACAATAGGCATGCACATTAAAGGTGCAAAGCGTAGACCTGATAAAGAATGTAGTGTATGTATAGAGGGTAAGTTTACTCAAACAAGAAACAGAGAGCCAACCGACAAAGTAAAGGCACCACTTGAGCTGGTGAACACGGATCTAGCTGGTCCAGTAAGCAACGGATCAATAGAAGGTTTCAAGTATATGCAATCTTTCACAGATGTATGCACAGGGGCGGTGTTCGTTTACTTTCTCAAAGCAAAGAGTGATTCAGTTCAGGCCACTGAGAAGTTCCTGGCCGATGTAGCGCCTTACGGCAGCATAAAATGCATTCGATCAGATAACGGGACTGAGTTCATCAATAGAGAGTTTCAGACACTACTGAGAAAGAATAAAATCAAACACGAGACGTCTTGTCCCTACTCGCCTCACCAGAACGGGATAGCAGAGAGGGAGGGACGCACTCTTTTTGAAATGGCAAGGTGTAAGCTCATTGACAGTGGTCTGCCCAAAAGCCTTTGGCATTATGCCATTCAGGAAGCTGCCTACACCAGGAATCGGTGCTTTAACAAGTACACGGGTACTACACCTTACACAGCACTGACGGGAAAAAAGTGTGATCTAGCCAAAATGTACAAGTTTGGGTCTGTGTGCTATGCCTATCAACCAGACGGGGGTAAATTAGATTCTAGGTGCGAGAAGGGACTGTTCATAGGACATGACAAAGGTAGCCCCGCCTTCCTAGTCTACTACCCCGGTAAACATAAAGTACAAAAGCACAGATTAGTAAAATTTATCACAAAGACAACCTGCGAAAACGAGACTCAGACTAAGGAACTAGAACTGGACCCCATAGTGAATAGTAAAGATAGACAGACACCACAGTCTAGTACCCTCAACACTGATATACAGACTGATAATCCACAGTCAGTAGAGGGTGATGGCGAGAAACTCCCTAGGGTGACGTCACAGGCCTCAAGCAGAGGGAAATATCCCATCAGAGAGCGTAAACCTCCAGGGTATCTGAAGGATTATAGTCAGGAGGATAGTGACGAGGACGACAGCACACTCACTAGCATGGACTATTGCTACCGAGCTGTTTGTGGTATTCCACTAACTTTTAAAGAGGCTATGGCATCAACTGAGTCAGAGGAATGGAAGAGAGCAATGGATGAGGAGTTTCAGTCTTTAGAGGACAACCAGACCTTTACCTTGACTACGTTACCAGAGGGCAGAGAGACAGTGGGGGGTAAATGGGTATATTCCATTAAGGAGGACAGTGACGGACATCACCGATACAAGGCTAGATTCGTAGCAAAAGGATATAGTCAGAAGGCAGGGATAGATTATGGTGAGACATTTTCACCTACAGCCAATCTGACCAGTATGCGCGTAGTGATGCAGAAGGCAGCTCAAGAAAACTTGATACTACATCAAATGGATGTAAAAACAGCCTATCTGCATGCACCCATCGATCGTGACATCTATATGGAACAGCCGGAGGGTTACGAGAAGGGAGGAAAGGGGCTTGTGTGCAAGTTAAAAAGGTCCATTTACGGCTTGAAACAGTCGGGACGTAATTGGAATGAGATTCTTCACACATGTCTAGTTAAGGATGGTTTTACACAGAACCCAGCAGACTACTGTGTGTATACAAAAGAATCCAAACAAACAGGTAAAGTAATAGTTGTTATTTGGGTGGATGATCTTATCATTGCAGCCAACAACACCAAGAGTCTGGGACAGGTGAAGACCGTGCTTTCCACTAGGTTTAAGATGAAGGATCTAGGCGGGTTAAAGCATTTCCTAGGCATAGACTTTGACCAGTCTGATGGTTGCATAAAAATGTCACAAGAGAAGTATGTCGGGAAGATCTTGAATCGTTTTGACATGCAGGAGTGTAGAACTAGGGAAACACCATGTGACCAAAAGAGAGACTATTCCGTGGATGCACCTAAGATGACTGATGTGAGGAAATATAGAGAGGCTGTGGGCGGCCTCATATACTTGGCTACCTGTACACGACCTGACCTATGTTTCGTGGTAAGCAAGTTATCACAGCATTTTGCAAACCCCACAGACGAGCACTGGACTACAGTGAAACATGTTTTACGTTATCTCAAGGGGACTGCAGACAGACAGCTCTGTTTCAGAAAGAGCGGCGAAAGTTTAGGCCTCATAGCTTATAGTGACGCAGACTGGGGGGCAGACACCAGTGACAGGCGTAGCGTGAGTGGTTATTGTGTGAGTATGGCTAAAGACAGTTCATTGATCTCTTGGAAGACCAAAAAGCAACCCACAGTAGCCCTGTCAACGTGTGAAGCCGAATACATGGCTCTAGCTCTAGCAATACAGGAGTGTATTTATTTGGAGCAACTGCTGAAAGGTATAGATACCCATGTATACATGAAAACAGTTGTTTATGAGGACAACCAGGGGACTATTGCACTTGTTAGGAACCCTGTGTCCAGGCAAAGATGTAAACATGTGGACATTAAATATCACTTTATTAGGTCCACCATAAGGAACGAGGAGATGACACTTACTTACTGTCCCACAGATGACATGGTTGCCGATGCTATGACCAAGCCTATCTCCAAACTTAAGCAAATGAAATTTGCGAGGGTCATGTTCGGTGTGTAAATGCTTGGCATTTGATTATCATTTTTGTTTGCTTATTTGACTAGGTTAAAGTTATACAGTATACAAGTCAATCATAAGTGGGAGTGTTGATAAATGTATGATTGCATATAACTGTACCAACACATGACCAAAAGGTGGCAGTGTTTGTAGGGCGTATGCTTTTGGCAGCACCCCCTATATAAGGGAATGTCTTTCTTGTTCTGTATGTTAACACTCACGAAGTGTGGAGTGTTGTACCTTAAGCGATGTGTCTGTTCGTGTGATTAATAAACTAGGCCGATAAAGGCTACAGAGTAAAGTGGCTGTACTCATCATTAGAATTATTATTCCGCTGCAAGAAGGCGAGGTTATGCGCTGTCGACGTAATTCTGCTAACAAGAGCATGTAAAATAGAAACACCCTACAGTGTCTGGGTAGCTAGCCAACCGATATGCTTTTGGCAAATAAATGACGATAAGACAATAATCGAATAGATGATATCTACTTATACATTGAACCAGGGGCGCAATAATGCGGGGGAAAGTTAACAAATAAACTAGTGTGACAGAAGCGCATGTAAACAAATGAAGAAAAAATGTCGACAACACATTCACTTGCACTCTGGAATTTTTATCAGGTAAGGCGCTTACAGAGCGGCAAAGAATATAAAATATTTGCATACAAAAAAATGGCCATTAAGATTATTTTTGGACTCTCTACAGCTCGGGTCCTCGGGCTTAACCCTAACCCTAACCCTCAGCCCTTACTAACGACCCGCATGCCTGTATAGTCAACAAAAATTTCCACTGTCCTTGGTCGCATTTCTGTTCCATTGTACAATATCGTCTTCATATAAAGGTACGTTTTATGGAAGCCTTCGAGTATCACCTTCGTGACGGTTTGTCGTTTTTTTTCTTTCCGTTTTCAAGTTCAGTTTTTTTTCGTAGTGATTCTCTTTGTTGAAAATGCCCAACAGTGTTGCTGTTGGATCGCTGTAGAGAGGATAAACCCATTCATCGATGACAACCCCCGACCCTCGCGCGCCTCTCTGCAGCCACTCGACTCTTCAGATATCTGTTCAGTAAATACACACAAAAGCTACAGCGGCAGTCAATAAAATCGAAAGAAAATTGTACATTAAATACAAAATACTGAACATAAAAAACTTTATTAGCCCCCGAACACTTGCCTACAGCATATTGCACTTAAGATAACTCTTGTCCTTGATGGCCTTTTTTCTACCATTAAATCTGTTAAAAGAGAGAGCATTGTATGAAGAAGAATATTGCAAAATGCAGACATTGCATCTATGAAAACTATGTGTGTTTAATGAGTCTTTCCTGTTATCAGGTAACATTTTGACTTCAAAATCTTTAGGAAAAACAACATGTTTTCACGTTTTTAGCATTCTGTCAGAATGTCACACGCTTAACTATTACGTTACATATTGGTCACGTCTAAGGCTTTAAAATATAATAATTATGGGCACATTATTCAGATTCTGGCCGTGACAGTATTCCTGTTAAGGACACACACATATAATTGTCACAAAATGTAAAACGATAATGAGTTTTTCTTGGATAGCAGGCTATGTGTCCCTTATGACATAATAGTATTTATATTTAACAACAGTTATTGATGAATACAATATGCCTAGGCTATTTTTTGCACCTGTTTTTAAGGACAGGGCGAAAATTTTTACAAAAGCGCATAAAAGTTATGAGTTCTTCGCCTCCCAAAATAACACCAAAAAATGTGCCAAACATTTTATGTTGCTGAAAAATTATTTAATTAAATGTAAATTATTTATATGTAAAATTACTTGTTTAACAGGATGGAGTGACAAGGTGGAACACCAATATTAACAGGTTGTAAAAGTGGATGACTTCTCCCTCACTGTCCTGCGTTTTTCCATCTGTAATGGGCGGAACTGCTTCTGTATAATGATGTTTTAAAACAATCGTTTTTTCCCAGATTTCCTTGTAACGTGCAAATCGAGGGAGGAGCTTTGTGTTTGTGCGCGCGCGCGCGCACGTGTGTGTGTGTGTGTGGTTTTTTATCATACTCAGTCATGGTGGCAAGCGGTACATCCTCTGCTTAGGTGGCTAGAGAGAGAATGACAAATCAGAGAGCACAGAAAGAAGAAAATGTGTTTTGTTTATATTTGATAAAAAATAAAGATTATTAGATAATTAATCATATGATTATAATGCACTTTTTAAAAGAAATACAAAATTTTGGCACAAAAGTCATACGTTAATCAGTTAGAATATCTGGCAGATGTAGTGACAGATATATGAACCTTGCCTGTACGTGGCTTGTAAAGCGATAAAAACAACCTATACTAAAGTTCGATTGTTCATAAAATAAACTTTTGAGTCTAACAGACATGCATGCATCATGACGGTAACAGAGACTTGAACACCAAACAAGGATTAACAACTGATAACAAACAAACGCGTCGCTGTTTCTCAGCTGCACTAAATGTTGGCATTTCTTAGCATATTTCATGTTTATCTTCACCAGAAATCCCACCCTGTTACATTGACATTCCATTTTTTACGGGGTGGATCCTAACAGGGTGGAAATTTTTTAGGTAAGTTAGCCGTAGCTCTGGTAGTGATCACCATTTAGCTAGCTAACCTTCTACAGGTAAACAGAACTTTTATGTGAGATATGTTTTAATTTTTTTTCAGTGGACAAACTTTCTCCATAAAATATTGTAGCTTGGAGGGACCGGCGACCAGCTTTGTAAATAGTTCCCAGTAATTGCACGTCGTTGTATATGTGCTATGTGTTGTCATGTAGGTCAATAGTGGTTAATGTTTATTGTTGTACGTAGTGTGTGTGTATGTGTGAGAAAGAGAGAGAGAGTATGTGTGCGTGCGCCCACCGTGTGTATGAGGAGTAAACGGGGCGATGAGCACGGTGAGCACCGCGAGCGTGTGCATGGCAGTGGTACGTGCGTAATAGTGGGTCGCTGAGCTATGCACTTGGTAATCAGGGTTCAATCACTATAGATGGCGTTTATTACACACGTACCACTACCACACACACGTTTACTCCTCATACACACGGTGGGCGCACACACATTATTTTATATAAAATATAGAGGCGTTTCTTTCTGTCGCTAGAGGGCGGTAAGACCAAGGTGAGCGATATCCGTTAACTTCACAGGTCAGGACCGCGGATTAATTTAGTCTTTTTGCAACTGTCTAAAACGTTAAGGCACAGAAAATATCTATAACGTGGAATCAACACACAATTAAATCAATTAAAGAATCAACACAACAATGCTGTTCCTTAATTAGTCCACAGGAGCCTGTCTGTGTCCCGATGCCCGTAGAATTTCTCTCGCCTGTATGTGTGTGTCATCAATTCTGTGGTGTGTGTGTCTGCTTCCTATTTTATGACCAGTGACAAAGATTCCCTGTCCTCAGGTCCTTATGTCGCTGCTGTGCTGGGTTGTCATGGATACTGTGTCCAAGCCCATGCAGTTTCATCAGAATCTAATATCCGCATGTATACAGCAATCACGCAGTCACATAAATACAGACACACAAACACACACAGTCACATAAATACAGACACACAAACTCACACAGTCACATAAATACAGACACACAAACGCACACAGTCACATAAATACAGACACACAAACACACACAGTCACATAAATACAGACACACAAACACACACAGTCACATAAATACAGACACACAAACTCACACAGTCACATAAATACAGACACACAAACACACACAGTCACATAAATACAGACACACAAACTCACACAGTCACATAAATACAGACACACAAACACACACAGTCACATAAATACAGACACACAAACTCACACAGTCACATAAATACAGACACACAAACGCACACAGTCACATAAATACAGACACACAAACGCACACAGTCACATAAATACAGACACACACACGCACACAGTCACATAAATACAGACACACAAACACACACAGTCACATAAATACAGACACACAAACGCACACAGTCACATAAATACAAACACACACAGTCACATAAATACAGACACACAAACACACACAGTCACATAAATACTGTGCAGGTCTTCGCTCAAATGCACTCTCACATAAATACAGCAATCACACATTGTTGCTTAAATACAGACACACACTCGTGCCTCAGCTTGACAACCCGGAATTCTCTGCGGAATCCACTTGGAACCAAGTACACTAGAGTGTCAGCGACCCCCAACTGTGGAGGCAGAACCATGTGTTAGTACAGGTCTGCTGCAGCTACTCTGGGCTCCGTCTGTGGTCTGGCTGTTACTGACACATCAGGTCAAGGTAGGTAGGCTTCATTGTCGACCGTCCATATACAGGCACGGAGCAGCAGGAAATACCATCCCCCAGCATCATGCAGGTGCGACATACAAACAGCAGGTGGGGGTGGGGGTCACTGAAGCAGGAAACATAGCACCTGAACATCTGTGGATCTCAGTTGCAGTGACGTCGTCGGGGTCGCAGTGCCCCTTACGGTCAAGCTGTGATCACTGCAGATTTACGGTGAGCTGGGGTGCTGAAGCCTCATAGCTCTGCCCTGATTGACGCACAGTCAGGGCTGCTCTCTTCCTGAAGGTTTCAGGCAACTAACAACTGATGGATTACCTGCCTATAACATCTCCCCTGCCAGCTTTGCTGCTCTACCACTGTTCGTCCTGCCATCAGAAGCTGCATCAGCACCTGCCTGCCTTCACCTGCCTGCCTTCTGCTTTGAGACTCAAATCTTAAAATTTATACTGTGTGAATTGTTCATTTGACTTCCTCTGCCAGCCCCAGAGGGACAGACTCCCCCTTTGAGTCTGGTTTCTGTTTCTGCTGTCTCCTCTGGGTTGCTCACTCACACGCAGTGTGCAGACAAGCTGTGCAACACAGGGAGCACAGACTCTGAAGGCAGTGTGAGAGTAGGATTCAAACCCGCATCCCAGGAGCTGCTGCCCCATAAAGTGAAATACCACCCCTCAAGGAGGTGGTAAATTGGCACCATCATCAGCAGGCTCTGCAGAGCTCCTTGTTGGCTGTGATTTCTGAAAACATCTTCATGGTACATAACTGTGTTTGAGCGCTGCTCTCCTGGGTAGTCGAGGTAACGCGGGTCACTCCAGGCCTCTTCTGGATGGCTTCACCTTTCCAAGGGTTATGAGATTGCTGGGCATGATCCCTGACATGGAGCCAACATCAACACGCTGCACGGTTGCCATGGGGACCCGGTTGCCGTGAGGACCTGCGTCCTGGAGCCAGCTGGAGGACAGAGCCTCCTCGCCCAGCCCAGCTCCGGAGGTGTAAAATGACCTGCCTTATTCCGCTCCGGGGTTTTACACTTAAGCTGGGGATATAACCGAGATGCCGTTCAGGCTATCCTGTTCCCCCTTTACCCAGATCGGGTGGGGGCACACCACCCCTCTTTTTGTGCTGGACTGTATGCAGGAGCTTACTGGATGAACTGGGAGTAAGACTGGAGCAGAAGGACTCGAGGTGCATTTTTCTGAACGTGGTCACTGCCTCTGACTGCAGAGACCCTCTGATGAGATGGTGGAGAGTCAGTAACAGCTACATGTGTGGCGCTTAAGGCTGTCTCAGACAGCCAGAGAGTCAGTAACAGCTACATGTGTGGCGCTTAAGGCTGTCTCAGACAGCCAGAGAGTCAGTAACAGCTACAAGTGTGGTGCTTAAGGCTGTCTCAGACAGCCATAGAGTCAGTAACAGCTACATGTGTGGCGCTTAAGGCTGTCTCAGACAGCCAGAGAGTCAGTAACAGCTACATGTGTGGCGCTTAAGGCTGTCTCAGACAGCCAGAGAGTCAGTAACAGCTACATGTGTGGCGCTTAAGGCTGTCTCAGACAGCCATAGAGTCAGTAACAGCTACATGTGTGGCGCTTAAGGCTGTCTCAGACAGCCAGAGAGTCAGTAACAGCTACAAGTGTGGTGCTTAAGGCTGTCTCAGACAGCCATAGAGTCAGTAACAGCTACATGTGTGGCGCTTAAGGCTGTCTCAGACAGCCAGAGAGTCAGTAACAGCTACATGTGTGGCGCTTAAGGCTGTCTCAGACAGCCAGAGAGTCAGTAACAGCTACATGTGTGGCGCTTAAGGCTGTCTCAGACAGCCAGAGAGTCAGTAACAGCTACACGTGTGGCGCTTAAGGCTGTCTCAGACAGCCATCTTGTCACCTCTGGCTGCCCGATACGTAGGTTTACAAATGTCATTCACATTTCATTAGCAGATGCTTTTATACAAGACAACGAAGAGCAGGATCAGACAGTCCCTCAAAGAATTGGGGTTAAGGGTCTTGCTGAAGGACCTAATGGCGAAATCACTCTGCTGATGCTGCTATTTAAACTGGCAACCTGCTGATCATAGGCACAGCACCCTAACCTACTGAGCCACACAAGTTTTGAGGACCAGTAGGGTGACTGTCTAATCACACACAGGGACCCCCACCCACAGCAGGTCGGCATCTGGCTATGAAGGGGTAGCTGACTGTTAGGACACAGGACAGGTTCGGTACTCAGTGGCCAGTCACAGCCTCTGAATGTGTCACCTACAGTGATGGGCTACTCGTGATTCATCTGCTAATATTTCACCCTTTGATACTTAGTTATCAACTTTGATACTTAGTTAGATATATTCTAGGATAAAGGAGTCATATTGTTTTATATGTATTATTGTTGTCCACCCATCCATCCATCCATCCATCCATCCATCCATCCATCTATCCTCTAACTGCTTATCTTTAGGACTGGGGCTCTGCTGTCCAGGCTGACGAGCTGCTCTGGCATCTTTAAGGCTGCAGGTTTGCTTATCCAGACCCGAGAAGCCGGTCAATGACTTCAGAAAGGTGCTTAGAGCTGCAGCCTGTGGCCATTAACAGCCACTCCAGCACCTGCTCCCTCACACAAACCGCGGTGTCCGCCTTGCGCTCCCTCACACACGCCGTGGTGTCCGCCTTCCGCTCCCTCTCGCACGCCGTGGTGTCCGCCTTCCGCTCCCTCTCGCACGCCGTGGTGTCCGCCTTCCGCTCCCTCTCGCACGCCGTGGTGTCCGCCTTCCGCTCCCTCTCGCACGCCGTGGTGTCCGCCTTGCGTTCCCTCTCACACGCCGTGGTGTGCAGGGCAAGCTGTATATTTTGTAAATGTTACACATCACATCTTTCAACTACGTGTAACATGTGACTATTTTGATTGAATCATGATCGAGTGATTGCACCTGCGGTAAAAGCCAGGCCAGTTTCTCAAGATAGATAATAACCTTGAGATTATAGAGCCCCCAGGTAAATTCAAGTCAGTGGAGTAGAAACATTTTGGTTATCGAGTAGAGTACAGAACTTTATGTAGTTATTTTATGTGAAGTAAAATTAAACATGTTCTCTAGTGTTCTTCTGTTGGTGGTACAAATTGTTGGTCAAAATTTTTTTCCCCATTCTTTGTTATTCACCCCCCCCCCCAAAAAAAAAAAAAAATTAAAATTTGGAGAATCGTTACACCTCTAATGTGTGGTGGTCCTGTATGAGTAAAATACCAGGTCCAATTTTTAATCCCAGTAAAATCTTGAATACAGAGCATAGACACACAGACACGCTGAGCTGGTGCTTTCAGTGTAACACTGCTCACCTTTCTATCTTGATGAGGGAAATTTGACCCAAAAATGAAGCATTGAATAATGGCTTTTAATAATTCCAAACAATTACAGGCATGGAAGAAAGAAGTTTACATGATTTGGCTGAACAGAAAATCTGTAAATAAAGAGGGACAGGTGCATCCTGTGACCAAGAGTACATGCTGTCAGGTGACTGTCTAGAGGGAACTTAGAAAACTGATTTGAAAAGGAAGAATGTGGAAGGTATGAAGCGGTCATGCGCACCCTCCCTTCTGGAAAAATCCACAGGAAGGATAATTTTTCACAGTATAGTACAGATATGTCTTTCTGAAAAAGCTGCCCCACAGAGGACCTACGAGGTAACCGGGATGGGGGTAGCATTTAAGGCAGGCGCTGCTCGGGTGGGACCTTACTGCACCCTAACAGACACCTTACTGGTGAGATTTCAACTGTCATCTCACTGCACTGAAAATGTGAAACATGAAAATAAAGATTCATATCTGTGATATGTCATCCTGAAATGCTGGGCGTCCTGGTCGCTATTAAACGTTCATAGGTCCAGTTGCGGTCCAGACGAGAGTCAGACACGGTTCAACTGCTGTTCAGATGGACTCTCTGCGTCACTCAGGATGTCAGGTTCATGATTACACAGCTGCAGAGGATCCCCCCCCCAGCAAATTACACATATAGGACCAAACAGTGCCTCCCAGCTTCTGTGGCTCTTTGAAGAGAATTGGTGTTTCTATGTGTGTTACCAGACTCGCCAGAAGGCGTCTAAAAAAAGTAAAACATGCTCTTTAAAAAAACAGCTATTTCATATCATGTTTAGGGGCAAGTTGGTTGTTTACACCCCTGTCTTTTCTATAAAGCTTGTGATGAAGGAACTGGTCAGCTTCAGTTAATCTGTCAGAGACGCCCTATCTTTGGTTTTCTCTCTGATGCTGCTAGCATGGCTGCATATGATGTTACAGTTAGTGAGTACAATCAGAAGATCGCAGCTAACTAGCTGGGTAATGGAACATGCTGCTTCATCGTCCCATAAATAAGGAAAGTTCTTATTGAATGTTTGGCATAGTGACTGTTTGTGGCCACCACTGTTTGAAGGATCGGCAGCAACACGAGTGGGTCCGTGTTTGTTTTGATAAAGTAGCACTGAGGCTCCCCTGTGCAGTGGTCAGAGGGGCGGAGCATATTTCTGGGCGAGGCTGGTGGGCGGGTCCAAGGCAGCGCTCACACACAGGTCCGCTTGGCGTGCAGCATCTCTAGTAGCAGGTTGTTGCAGGGCACCTCGCCCCCCAGGTGTTTGTAGCACAGGTAGTCCTCAGCCTGCACACTGAGGGCACGCAGCTCGGGCAGACGCAGAAGCAGCTGCCCGTACTTGTCCAGGAACTGCGGGTAGCTGCGTGCTGTGTACTCCTGCAGGGCAGCGCTCACCTGCTCTTGGACATTCTCCACCAACTGCTGGTTCTCCAGCAGCTTCACGTCTGGAAACAGAGCCACATAGAAGACGGTCATAAATCCATAAACTGTAGTTAAACATGCAGACTTGGTAGGGCATTAAATTAACAACACAAATGTCATGGGTTCTAATCCCATAGAGCACACACAAATTGTAATATTGCTACTGTAAGTGGTTTAAAGCGCCCTCCTGTTCCCACTCATACCATTGCATGATTCATGGAAAAGTTCAGTCAGCAGAAAGCTCCTACACCCAAGCTAACGCTCTGAAAATCGGTCCCCATTATGAATGCTCCTCATTAGCAAAGGGCCTTTCTGTCCACTGCTCATCATTAATCGCAGGTCACATGTGTATATTTACGCCCACAGAGCAGACACAATATGCAACAAAGACCATCAAAGCACACAAAGAGCACTGATGCACACAAAGACCTACAACACAAAGACCGTCAACACTCACACTTCAGCAGTTGGTAAGTAGACAAAGACTGTCAGGAGCACGTCAGGAGCGCACCGTGCATCTACGCTACCCGTGTGACAAACGTAAATGTTTCCAGAATGTAGGAGAACAAAGTGTGTATGCAGCACTCGGCCATAAAGACGGCTCTTCACTGGCCACTTAAAGGCGTAACAGAAATGTCCAAATCTCACTTCTGTGCCACAGTTGCTTTTGCGAAAGCCTAAATAGGGCTTTTAATGCTAAAATGGTCTCCATGCCTGCAGGACGGAGGCAGGCAGCCTTTTGGCCTGGGCTCCGAGGGGCGATTGTCTAGGGCTGGGACTCAGATGTGACGTGGGGCAGATGGGACCTTTCAGGCACTTAGAATGAGAAAAAGAGCTGAATGGGGTGGGGTGCTGGGGGGTGTAGTCAGACATCTCTGGCAGATCCAAAGAGGGTTAATACACACAGACATTGGGAAAAGCTGAGAATATTCCTGTGTTTATAATCAGAGATATTTAGGCATTGGGGTAATGGGGGGGGGGGGGTTCATGGGTCTTGATATTTTGCCCCTCCAACCCCCCCACAGCCCTGTTTTGTAGGGGAGCAACAGTAATCTCCACAGAGGGTTTCTGATGGAATGTATGTCAGGTAAACCTGCGAGGGACACACTCTATCCAAATCTGTATGCTGCATGCACACACGCACAGTTCACATACTCATATCTTTGTGGGGACTTTCCAATCATTTCTATGAGCATAACCTTAATCCCAACAACAACAACAACCTTAACCCCTACCGAACCCTAACCTTAACCATAAGTTACCAAGGAAAACAAAATACTTTTGGCATTTTTAGTTTTTTGATTGCATTCACAGATTCTTATAAAATTGCGGCTATTCCCACAAGGTAAAAAATTATAGGTTTTTATCACATTGTGGGGAAATCTGGTCCAATATAATATAATAATTACAAAAATGCCCAGAGACACAAGCATATTCTGGGGGGGGGGGCGATGGAAGAAGGCAGGCACTTCTGAAGGGGGAATATAAACATGCCTGTGAGTTTCATGGGTCCTGTAGTATCTGTGATCTTACACAAACACGTCTGTGAGTGTCCCTGGGTCCTTGAGTATCTGTGAGCACACACAAACATGCCTGTGAGTGTCCCTGTGTCCTTCAGTGTCTGTGAGCACACACAAACATGCCTTTGAGTGTCCCTGTGTCCTTCAGTGTCTGTGAGCACACACAAACATGCCTGTGAGTGTCCCTGGGTCCTTGAGTATCTGTGAGCACACACAAACATGCCTTTGAGTGTCCCTGGGTCCTTCAGTGTCTGTGAGCACACACAAACATGCCTGTGAGTGTCCCTGTGTCCTTCAGTGTCTGTGAGCACACACAAACATGCCTTTGAGTGTCCCTGGGTCCTTCAGTGTCTGTGAGCACACGCAAACATGCCTGTGAGTGTCCCTGGGTCCTTCAGTGTCTGTGAGCACACACAAACATGCCTGTGAGTGTCCCTGGGTCTTTCAGTGTCTGTGAGCACACACAAACATGCCTGTGAGTGTCCCTGGGTCCTTCAGTGTCTGTGAGCACACACAAACATGCTTGTGAGTGTCCCTGGGTCCTTCAGTGTCTGTGAGCACAGACAAACATGCTTGTGAGTGTCCCTGGGTCCTTCAGTGTCTGTGAGCACAGAAAAACATGCTTGTGAGTGTCCCTGGGTCCTTCAGTGTCTGTGAGCACACACAAACATGCCTGTGAGTGTCCCTGGGTCCTTCAGTGTCTGTGAGCACACATAAACATTCTTGTGAGTGTCCCTGGGTCCTTCAGTGTCTGTGAGCACACATAAACATGCATGTGAGAACACAGCTTTGGGTCTTTCTGTAAGCTTCTGCATTTCCTGCATCAGAACAACCCTGTTTCTCAGACACTTACAGCCCTGTTCCTCAGATTCATATAGCCCTCTTCCTCTGACCCACACAGCCCTGTTTCTCAGACCCACACAGTCCTGTTCCTCAGATACATAAATCCCTTTTCCTCAAACACAGACAGCCCTTTTCCTCAGACCTAGACAGCCCTGTTCCTCACAATCATACAGCCTTGTTCCTTAGACCCACACAGCCCTGTTTCTCAGACCCATACAGTCTTGTTCCTAAGACCTAGACAGTCCCATTCCCGAGACTCACACAGTCCTGTAGTCTAACATTATCACTGTCAAACTGAAAAAGTTGCTACAACATTTGTTTGAACAAGCGACGATTCACTGATTGAGATCCACTAGGGCACACTGACCAGGGTTGAACAGTATGAGGAACTTGAGGCAGGCGATCTCCCTCCGATCCACTAGCAAAGCTTGCAGCTTGGCCACCAGCTCCTGGCTCCTCTGGACTAGGTTGTCCAGGGTAACACCTGCCTGGGCAGCGATGGGGGCGATGTCCACCTGGGCAGGAACAGAGAAGCAGGTTGATTTGGGTTGTATGGGGACCCTGAGTGTGTGCAAGCTGGTATCACCATTGCCTGATGTTCACCTCCTGACCAGTGACCAGCAGGAGGCTGTTGGCATTGGCGTGACGCATTTGTCGTGAGACGTGGTCCAGCAGCAGCAGCTCGCTCCAACAGCTGTGCAGCAGCTTCATCTGGTCGCCCACCTGCCAGAACGGGAGCCACACAGAGCGGGTCAGGAGTCCGCGGGCTGGCACTCCTCTTTATTCAGAATGAAAGTCAGTAACTGCCTTACACACACTGCGCGTCCATATAGCACTGGTGCAGTGTATGTACGATCAAAATTCAACATTGTATTTATCATGTGCTCAATTATATAGGTATGACATGCAGTGAAATGAAAATCTGACATACTCCTGTGACTGTAGAGAGACTAAAATGACGAGGGTGTAAGTCAATAAAGGTTAAATTAATTTAAATACATTGACGGGGGTATAGTAGACTAAAACAGAATAACAAAATATAAAGAAATATAAAGAAATAAAAATCTTTGTTTAAAGATAATTTTACTGTGGATTAAGTACCATGCAGTTACCCAGCATTTTATTTATGTATTCAGACACAGTATTCAGAAGATCACGCTGTGCACACTCACAGTCAGCTCTCACTGCCTTATACAGCCCAAACTAGATCTGCTCAGTTTTAGCAAAAATCATAATCACGATTATTTTTTACCAATACTGAGATCATGATTATTTACCACAATTATTTACCACAATTACTCTTTACTGCAGAAACATTGTATTTATTGAATCATAATAATATACTGAACAAAAATATAAACGCAACACTCTTGTTTCTGCTCCCATTTTTCATGAGATGGACTTAAAGACCTACAATTCATTCCAGATACACAATATTACCATTTCTCTCAAACATTTCTCACAAATCAGTCTAAATGTGTGATAGTGAGCACTTCTGCTTTGCTGAGATAATCCATCCCACCTCACAGGTGTGCCACATCAAGATGCTGATCTGACATCATGGGTAGTGCACAGGTGTACCTTATACTGCCCACAATAAAAGGCCACCCTGGAATGTGCAGTTTTTTGCTTTATTGGGGGTCTGGGGACTCAGAACCGGTCAGTATCTGGTGTGACCACCATTTGCCTCATGCAATGCAACACATCTTCTTCGCATAGAGTTTATCAGATTGTCAATTGTGGCCTGTGGAATGTTGGTCCACTCCTCTTCAATGGCTGTGCGAAGTTGTTGGATATTAGTGGGAACTGGTACACGCTGTCGTATACGCCGGTCAAGCACATCCCAAACATGCTCAACGGGTGACATGTCCGGTGAGTATGCTGGCCATGCAAGAACTGGGACATTTTCAGCTTCCAAGAACTGTGTACAGATCCTTGCAACATGGGGCCGTGCATTATCTGTCTGAGTGGCTGGTCTCAGACGATCTTGGAGGTGAACCTGCTGGATGTGGAGGTCCTGGGCTGGTGTGGTTACACGTGGTCTGCAGTTGTGAGGCCGGTTGGATGTACTGCCATATTCTCTGAAACGCCTTTGGAGACGGCTTATGGTTGAGAAATGAACATTCAATGCACGAGCAACAGATCTGGTTGACATTCCTGCTGTCAGCATGCCAATTGCACGCTCCCTCAATGCTTGTGGCATCTGTGGCATTTTGCTGTGAGACAAAACTGCACATTCCAGGGTGGCCTTTTATTGTGGGCAGTATAAGGTACACCTGTGCACTACCCATGATGTCAGATCAGCATCTTGATGTGGCACACCTGTGAGGTGGGATGGATTATCTCACCAAAGCAGAAGTGCTCACTATCACACATTTAGACTGATTTGTGAGAAATGTTTGAGAGAAATGGTAATATTGTGTATCTGGAATGAATTGTAGATCTTTAAGTCCATCTCATGAAAAATGGGAGCAAAAACAAAAGTGTTGCGTTTATATTTTTGTTCAGTGTAGAACTTAAACACTCACATTGAAATTGAATTGAAACCAAAATAAAATTTTAATAACACACACTGAACTTGTACAAATATATTTGTTATATGAATAGACAAATTATACTGAGACTTAACTGTTTTCTGAGGTTCAAAAACACTAAACTTGTCTTTTATTTTTACCCCAACTGGTCAGTCAACTGATATAAAAAGTGCAACTTAATGATTTTTAGCAAGAAAAACTTGTCTGTTTCCATGATATGTTTCAATGATGCACGATGGCAGGAGACGATATTTCCAGCTGTGCTGAAGACCTTCTCTCTTGCTAAATAATATGTGATGGCATCTGTTATATCTCTGTGTTTTTGAGAACATGACGGATACGCAGTTTAATTTTACATGGTGTCCTCAATGGAAAACTGCATTGCAGTACAAGTTGCCTCACATTTCTGAGTTTTTTTGTTCAAGTATTGTTTGATCATAGAGCACTTTATGATTAAGCTTTAAGTGGTTAAATAAATGTAACCACATTTACAATCGTAATCGTGATTTAAAATCGATTCATTGCACAGCTCTAGTCCAAACCCTACTCCTCTGTTACTCCTCTGTTACTCCGTGTTCAGTGACAGGTAGCCTACCCTGTGAATCTGAACATGTCCCTCCTCATATCTAAGGCAGAGCTGCTACCATTCTCAAATAATGTAACCCAATTCAAATCTTCAAACTTTCTTACTCCACAGATATTTCGCAGTTTTCCAGGGTATTTAAGGTATGGTGAAAAAGCCTTCCTAAGACTTCACATTGTGCGGCTCTTGATCGGCTAAGCACTCACCCTGAAGAATGCGTACATTCGTCAAGCACATTACGGAACAACTAAACGACTCGAACTGATAAAGGAACACATTTAAAGTCTTTATGTACAAACAGACCTGACCTCTGCAGAAATGTTGCCTAGCAACCGAAGCATCTTTTCTGAAGTCCCACTGACCTGCAAATTTTATTGTGAATAGTCAGTATCTATGAAATGTAACAGGTTAAGGTCCTAGCAGCAGTGAACAGAAAAGGGAACCTCAGAAATAAGCAGATACATGACACCTAACCTCTGTGCGTTTATGTACATGATACACTTCATATTAATAATAATAATAATAATAATATTAGGTCACTTCAGCAGACATATTAACCTACAACATTATGAGATTCTCGCACAGCAAACTGAGATCTCATCATTAACTCATTACAGCCGTAAAAGTATTTCCTTAAATGCATTAACCATGGCAGGCTGGTGCTTTGGTGTGATGAACAGACGTGATGGCTCCTTAATCTACTGCGTAGACTAGAACGCGGATCCCAGGACCAATTTATCTCCATACCACAGCCCCTGCTGCCTCGACAGCAAATCCTCTATAATTCTACCTGGATGTTTTACAGAAAGAACTTGTTTTTCAAATCATGTTTTATCATGTAAGAATCCTCCATCCTGTGTGCCAGCTCGTACAAAGCCTTTCATGTACACCTGAGTGTGTTCTCCAGGCTCCCATGATGGCGTTCAGTCATTCTCCATATGTCTGGTCTGCCATGAGTTAATAAGCCGGAAGTGTGTTTTCTCAGCTAGGATTACCATCCTATTCTGCAATGGCGCTGGGGATCAACACAGCTGTGCGGTGTGAAGACAAGGGGTGAGGAGGGCTTTTGTCAAAAATGTGTCATTGCCAGTGGGGCTAGAAAGTACCAACCTATCTGCTAACCCTAACCCTAACCCTAACCCTAACCCTTACTGCTGTACCCTGCACTCTGACACCACAGCCTGTCATCAGTGTGTACTGCTCAGCGAGTGTGACTTTGTGTGCATGCGATCATGTGATCCCACCTTGAGCTCCTTGAAGAAGACACAGCTCCTTGCCCACTCCACAATGGAGAAGAGCGTCTGGTCGGCCATGCGGCACACCAGGCTGAAGGTGGCGGGCTTCTCCTGCCTGCCGCGACCCCCCTGCTCCATCTGCAGCGACACCACGATTTTGTTCTGCATCTGCAGTTCGTCCGGCTCATAACGCAGCAGCTCCAGGACCAGCGGGGGCACCCGGGGGGGGTGGGGGGACCCCGAGGGGCAGACATCCGGGTACAGGTAGCCCATCTGGGAGTCGGACACACCACCATACTGGTCTGGGTACTCGGACTTGATGGTCCGACTGGGGAAGAGGGTGTGCTGGTATTGGCCAGTGACAGGTCCGGCTCGGGAGTCCTGATTGGCCACACCTGGCGCAGGTGGCCTATAGCAGCCGGCATGCAGGAGCCCTTCAGGTGGCGTCTGAGAGTCCCGCAGACTAGCTGTGAAGCTGCAGTCGGCCTGCAGGGGGGGGGGCAGTGGCAGTGCTGGCTCCAGCTTGATCCCGCTGGCTTGGAGGAGAGCCTTCTTCTGCTGTTTTAGGGCACGGTCACGCTTGTACATTGGGCCAAACTTGTTCCTGCCGCCTCGCATGCGGTCGGCGCGCACCGCTGGCAGCAGAGGAGGATAAAGGCTTTAGGAGGCAAGCAGGATCGGCAAGCTTAAAAGATTCAAAATTATTTTTGGCAAGGCCCTTTTAATTAACAGGATTTTACGATTAACAATCAGAACAAAAGCTGGATATTTTGTACAACTTTAAAACTTTAAGTGAAAAAAATCTCAGTCACTGTACTGATGCTATGTATCAATTAAATTAAATTAAATTAAATGAAACATAATAGGGACCACCTCCCCTAATGAAAAATATTCCAACGGGATGTCTTGGAAACAAAGAAATATATTAGGCCTAATGAATCTGAACGAATCTCTTTAATGAACAAAGTCAAATGAAAAGAATATTGTAATTACAATCTTTAAATGGGGTTATTTGCTCTAGTTATCAAATCCTGACTGTCAAAAGATTTGATACTCTGCAGGGAAATAATGCTGTATTACGGGATGTAGGTGAGTAGGGGATATTTACTGCACCCCCTTCGTAACTCTGTCATTGAATAATAACAAAGTACTTAACTACACATAAGAGGGAAATTAAAAAAATAGGTGTGAACCTGTAGTACCAATAACTGTATAAATGGGTAACATGGGAAGTGTCAGATGCTCTGATATTCTCAGCAAAAACGATACTGCCAGCGCACACAAGCCGTGAGCCAGGAGACGTGAGCAAAGGCATATTTCAATAATCGATACCTGATGAATTCTTCAAAACGGCTTCTATGCTATATATTCCGTGCAAAATGCGCAAAATAAAGGTCAACGAACAAAATGATTACGTAGGTCTATATATAAACCATACTGACATCTAAATACGGACAGAGAGGGCGCCCCAATGGCTGTTTTCAGTGTTTATTACCCCCCCCCCCCTCAAATTAAGTACTCAAGTACACTAAGTAGGTTAAATAATGTGGGCCACTTCCATCAACCCCCCCCCCCTTAGGTTAGCCCCCCTTCATAAATCTCCACTGACTCTCCAGTTAAAAAATAACCAAATAGACCAACTTAGTCATGATATAAGCCTACCTCTATGGCTTTACCTCACTATCACGCGACATACTTGTATTTATAATACAATAAAATGCAGAACCACCTACATATTATCAAATATAAGTGTATAACTATTACAGAAACGTTTTAGTTTTCGGTAGACAGTCTCTAAAACTTTTCTTTGAACGTAAGCTATTTATGTATGATTTTTCAACCCTAAAAACACGGAAAGGGCGGCATCTTACCTTCGAGCCTCATGCCGACGCCGAGGCATTTCTGAAAGCGACAGAACGGGCATCTCTTTCGTTGGCTCTTGTCTATTTTACAGTCCTGGTTTTCAGCGCAAGTGTATCTTTTATTATTTTGAACAGTCCTCTTAAAAAAGCCCTGAATAAGAGGGAATCAGTAAGAAAATAGCCTAAAGATGATGATAATAATAATAATAATAATAATAATAATAATAATAATAATAATAATAATAATAATAATATAGGTGAGGCATAAGTGAGGAATGTGAGCCGTGACCATCGTGCAGTACCTTACAGCTCTCACACGTGAGCAGTCCGTAGTGATAACCGGATACTTTGTCCCCACAGACGGGACATAACTCTTCCAGATCGGCGCCGTAAGCAAACTCCATCAGCCTAAGTGTGGCACCTGGGACACACACTCTCACACTGAGCATTATTCGCTGTGTTTTTTAACAATAATTTTATTTTTTTGCATAATTATCAAATTATTCATTAAAACATGAATCATTATTAATCCAGTTAATTATAAAACACATATTTAAAAAGTGTAAACCACAGTAAAATATCTTGAGAAAATATTACAGAGCGATAAAAACGAAATGAACACATTCAAAGTAAAGGTCTACAGTCAGGCAGTGGATTCTGTAAAAAAATAATCATTAGAGATATTAAACAAAGCAACTGACATAATAGAAATTCTTAAAATCGAATAGACATAGAATAATCGCTAAGCCGATACAGAAACGATATATCATTATACAAAGAGAACATACAGGCCTATAATAAAAAACGCATACAGAAACAAGGTTTTCTGCAAACTACATCAATTATGAATTAATTATTTATATCCATATATCCATATATTTTATCTTAATTGTCATGCATGAGAACTAAGGTATGTGATATCTGTATATATTTAACATTTCGGGAATCTTGTGTTTATTTGCAAAAGTCCCAAAGCCGTTGCCCTCATGTTCAGCGAAGTCGTTACCTGTGTCTGTCGCCAGGCTTGCAACTCGGGTACCGCGCGGATAGATCTCCTCTCTTCCGTCGTGCATTGAAGTAGGCAGCGAGGACGGACGCATCTCACGGTTTCGGTTACTGTCACACCCGCACGGCGCGCGCTTCACCCCGCAAAGCGCACGTGTGCACGCTCCTGTCTGCACGGTGGAGGGGTGCCATACGGTGGATGCCCATCTGCGTCCAGGTATTCATCATGTGTCATATAAAAACCGTGAAAGGGGGCCGGACAAGAGTGACAGGGGACCACCCCTAATTAAACGTAATTCCCGCAAATAATAATAATAATAATAATAATAATAATAATAATAATGTTACTAGGCTAAAAGATTTTTATTTTCATAATGGCCCACCGTGCCAGGTACCTGTTGAAAACGCGCAAAACAAAAGTAACTTCTATTATCCATCCAGCTCAAAAAACGATTTTAATGGTTAAATTACATCAGCAAGTTGATATTCAATACATCTTGTCATGAATGAACGTCGCCTTTATTTTATATGAAGGTGATCTGTAAATGTGTCGCACAGAATCTACAATTATACGGCTACAGTTTTTGTGCTTTGTTTTTTTTTTTTTTTTTTTTTTTTGGTGTTAATAACAAAAAAAGTTCACTTGAAAAATTGGTCCACTGGATATAGGTCATATTTACGTGCCACATAATTGAAAAATGTAATTCTCTAAGACGTATTGGGTTTTTTTAAAAAAAAATCGCCACGAATATAAGCAGTAAAAACTCATATAATGTTATCAAATAATTCAATTACTTTTAAAAGAAATCAACATTAAAACATTATGAAATCAATGGTTTTTAAATGTCATAAATTTTATTCACTTGATTGGCTGTTCACACTTATTGCAATAATTGTTTTAATATTTTAAACGCCTATCGATCCATGATTTGTTTGAATTATATTCAATATATTAATTTAAATGGGATTTTTGCTGTTATACTGCGCACGAAACCCAGCGGGACTGTGCACTACTCAGGATTCCGGTTAAATACGAGCTCGCCAGGTTTTCATGAAAAAGGTGCCAAGACTTGGGCAATGTAGTACAATATATTATTATAGGTGAACGAGAGATGACGCATTCATTCGCATTTGTGTATTTTTTTCTGCGCAAATGGTGCTCTATTTTGTAGCCATTTTACTCGCTTTCTCGTGAATCTGCGGTGAAAGGCACGCACTGACCTAGGCTACAGTTATTACATGAAAAATCAAAGAATTATTTCTGTCTCCTATTGCTGTTTGTTTGTTTTCTTGTTTTCCTGAAAGGCATTCCCTTTGCAAATACACATAGCTGTGGATTCAAATATTTTTCATTCCATGCAACCCAAGACACATTTTCAAGGACCGGAACTGTTATCCGTTATTGAACACTAGACATCTACAACAACGCAAGTCAAAGCATGAATTATACAGACATCAGCGTCGTTACCCCACAAACACTTCACCAATTGATTTAACGAACACATTATTCAGACTGGCAACCTTTAATGGAGGCTATTAAATAAATAAAATTTATCAAAAGACGAGGAAATGCTTTCATGCAGGCAGAAAATAAAATAAAAAGACAAAACATACACAAAGACAACATTTAAAATTGGATTATCAAAATGCATATTAATATTTCCCTAATTTCCATCGAACCTATTTATTCTACCGTAATTTAATAGCAACCATTTTCAAACGCAATGGGGATGTTAAGTGGATTATATTTTTAAAGGAGGCGTTTTAAATCTAAACATTTAAATCAAAGTGTGGTGAAAATTACATATATCATTTTATAAACGGCGCAAACAGCTTTAGTAACTCAAAGCAGATAGGCTTTCTAAAATGAATGCGATTAACAGTCCCTTCAGCAATGGGCAAATAGAACAAAGCAATTAGGTAACTTGGTAAATCGAGTACAAATGATCACTGCTCTTTTCGACAGCTCTGCTAGACGTAACTGTAAGGGCCTTGTTGCTTGTTGCTATTGAACTCTTATGCAGAATAATGCTGCACATTTAGTGAAGCAGATTACGCTTTAGTGATCTTCGCAAGCCTACGGAAGGCAGGATCACTAGATCACAAAGCCGAGCGCGCATCCCCAGCGACCCCAGCTGGATAGGCGTTTGCTGAAGATCACTGCGATATCACTTAATGCCGCAGGTATTTCGTTTTCCCACTCGGAAGAACTGATATATTTCTGATAGAGCAATTCAAGCAAAAAAGCTCACTCGAGGCCACAACGTTAGAGGCACTCCTGGTAGAACCTGCAGCCTTCAGAATAAAAGTCTCTCACCGCTTTTCCTCTCGCCGGTATGCTCAGGTGTGGCCTTAAGCCTGTGGCCACGCCCTCTGCATTGGTGCAGGTCCATGGCTAGTGTGCTCGGCTAGGATGGACCACCCTGTAAGCTGTCAGATGGCATCTTTCCATGTTTCTCAGTCTCTCTGACAGGTTGATTTCAACTCCAGTCAGCCTGTGCAGGAGCATTTGACTCATGGTTTCTAATTTTACAATTAAAAATCGGTGAAGTATGAAGATCAAAATGAAATTCATAAAGGTCCCTCAGGTTCACCCTAGGATTCTCACTGCTCTGCTGCCATAAGACGTTTTTAAACCAGTTTTAATTTTGTTAGGAGTCAGTGTGCCGCCTCCACCCGGTATTTTGACTTGATTCTCCTACTCATCGTCCTCAGTATTAGAGCTGTTGAGCTGTTGGTCCGTTAACGTTCAGTAATTACCTTTTGTTTGCTTTTCGTGTAAAGTACTCTCTAGCCTGCTGTCAGGTGCGCAGTGCTAATTAAGGCCTGATTGGCTGATGGACACGGGGGCCACGGGTCACACAAAGCCACAGACGCGACCCCATATGGAGCTGTTCCCACCCACCTTTGTGCGGGGTCCTTTCACCCACGCCCCCCCTGGCTCACCCCCCCACCCCCAAAATGCATGGGTGGAGGGATGTGAAAGGAAGTGTCTCACATGGAAATGGACAGTGTCTTCACTCCGCCACTCCCCTTAAGCCGCTTCTTTGTGAAGTACGTCGCTGTCAGCTCGCTCATTACGTCTGTAGCGATTCTGGAAGCTTCTGGCAGTAATCGCCATGCTGAAGACGGGAGCGGTAAGACAGGAGCCGTCACATACGCTGAATATGCCAAAATCGCCTCATTAGCACTTTTATTTACCATCCCATAATAATATTGTTGTTAACAGCAACACAAACCCCCATAATCAAGGAAGGTCATAAGCAAGGGTAGGGAAGGTGACCCATGGAGAGTCCGTGTGGGTTTTGGGGATGGCCTCTCAGTCAGCCAATTACGTGGGTCCCCAGGACTGGAATTTGGAACCTCTGTTTTATTATTGGCTGTCTGAGAGGTCATGCCAAATACCCCCATACACAACGGCTCTCCATGGGTCAGTTTCCAGGTGTGACCCCCAACATCCGGATCAGCACCTGCATGGGACCTTTAAGATGAGTGACTGGTCATCCTGATAATGCCCATCAGAGATGACTGAATGTGGACGGCAAGGAACCACTGCTTGGAGAGCATATGTAAGAGGACATGAAAGCAGGGGCCTACAAGATGGAAGGACCGCGCTAAGGTCACTGCGATATGCGCATTTCTGACATTTTGCGGCGCTGGAATTACGATAAGATGCTTTGCTCATCATTACCCTGCGGCATTAAACCATCGCTTTGGGATTCTGCACAAGGGCACCCCCCAAGGTCAACTGAAAGTTTATGATTTTCCCTTAACTGTCAGGGTGTCACTTTTGGTACCTCACGTATTAAGAAGAAAACAATTCAAACAAAACTGCAAGTGCTGGTCCCATAGAGAAGTGACAGTGACTGGGTGACACGACCCCTATGAGTGTGTCAGAGTGCTGTAGGCACTACGCAGAGCCCAAAATGTGTAAAAATGCACATATTAACTCAGCCAGCTTACCTTTCCATTTCTGTGCCTGAAACAAACATCTTTATGTAACAACTTAGAATTGAAGCTTCTGGATTCATGATGTAAAAGCTAGACTGAAAAAAATATCCAGATCCTAAAACATTCTAGACTGTTCTATGTGTGAAGCTGTTGAAGAAGGGGTTTCATAATACAGGCCACAGATGCGATTTTCTCTTTCTTGATATTTTATCTTTCAACATCCTGCCGAAAAGACATGGATTTGCTGAAGGGTTGCAGTTACCAGTATTATGGGTTAGCAGAATTAGTGGGGTTAGCAGCATTATGGGTTAGCAGCATTATGGGTTAGCAGCATTAGTGGAGTTAGCAGCATTAGTGAGGTTAGTAGCATTATGGGTTAGCAGCATTATGGGTTAGCAGCATTAGTGGGGTTAGCAGCATTATGGGTTAGCAGAATTAGTGGGGTTAGTAGCATTAGTGGGGTTAGTAGCATTAGTGGGGTTAGCAGCATTATGGGTTAGCAGCATTACTGGGGTTAGCAGCATTAGTGGAGTTAGCAGCATTAGTGGGGTTAGCAGCATTATGGGTTAGAAGCATTAGTGGGGTTAGCAGCATTAGTGGGGTTAGTAGCATTATGGGTTAGTAGCATTAGTAGGGTTAGCAGCATTATGGGTTAGCAGCATTAGTGGGGTTAGCAGCATTAGTGAGGTTAGTAGCATTAGTGGGGTTAGCAGCATTATGGGTTAGCAGCATTAGTGGGGTTAGTAGCATTATGGGTTAGCAGCATTAGTGGGGTTAGCAGCTTTATGGGTTAGAAGCATTATGGGTTAGCAGCATTAGTGGAGTTAGCAGCATTAGTGAGGTTAGTAGCATTATGGGTTAGCAGCATTATGGGTTAGCAGCATTAGTGGGGTTAGCAGCATTATGGGTTAGCAGAATTAGTGGGGTTAGTAGCATTAGTGGGGTTAGTAGCATTAGTGGGATTAGCAGCATTATGGATTAGCAGCATTAGTGGGGTTAGTAGCATTATGGGTTAGCAGCATTAGTGGGGTTAGCAGCATTAGTGGAGTTAGCAGCATTAGTGGGGTTAGCAGCATTATGGGTTAGCAGCATTAGTGGGGTTAGCAGCATTATGGGTTAGCAGCATTAGTGGGGTTAGTAGCATTAGTGGGGTTAGCAGCATTATGGGTTAGCAGCATTAGTGGGGTTAGTAGCATTATGGGTTAGCAGCATTAGTGGGGTTAGTAGCATTATGGGTTAGCAGCATTAGTGGGGTTAGCAGCATTATGGGTTAGCAGCATTAAAGGGGTTAGCAGCATTAGTGGGGTTAGCAGCATTATGGGTTAGCAGCATTAGTGGGGTTAGCAGCATTATGGGTTAGCAGCATTAGTGGGGTCCTCTAGTCGAGGCCTGGCTGTCATTTTTTGCTCTCTCCCTGACCCCTGCCTTCCATTGGGGGGGGGGTTTCCTTCAGGCCTCAGTTTCCCACCCCCCCAGCCTCCAAGGACCTTGATTGGGTGCCAGGAAGGAGTCAGAGTGCGGGCAGGAAGGCATTGGAGCACACAGAAATACTCGCTATCTTTCGGCCACTTGACGAGGGAGAGGAAGAGGAAGCACGGCCTTTGTGAGCAGGGAGGCGAGCAAACAGTCCTTCCTCCTCCTCAGCCTCAAACCTCTAAGCCGACTAACATCTCTGGGGGCTCTAGGCTGACTTGGGTAGGTGCCCCTCTTCAGTGACAATTTTGGCCATTTTTTTGGAGCCAAAAGAGAGACGAGGGAATTTAAAATGACGAAACACTAATAATATAGCAATCAAAGTGCGGAACTCAGGGTGGGTCGGTAAAATTCAGGGTGGGGGCAGGTGTGCTGTAGGTAAAATTCACCAACGGGGGGGCGGGGGGTATTGGCCAGATTTAAGACGTTTTCCTCTGCTTTGCCCCCTTTCCTATGGCCTTAGGCTGCACCCTAGGATAGCCTACACCTTACTCTGCCCTTGAGGCTAAGGTTAGCGTTAATCTTTCGATTTACGTTCATTTAATAGTATTCCCTCAGCAGCTGTTGTTCATTTGTCTACGAGTCTATCAAAGACACGGAAGATAAAGTTAGTTTTGTATCTCTGCGACATTTTCTTCTTTGGTTTGGCTACTTTGTGGAGGAAGCACAGGCACAACCCCCTTTTTTAACAACATCACTCACAGCCCCCCCCCCCTTATTTTAAGACTTAGATATGGGGGGTGCCATATAGCTACAGTTACTGGCATTGTGTCACTAAATAGATTGTTTACACTGACAGGGGGAGAACCCCCCCCACTCTCAAGGTTGTTGGGGTGGGGGGGTGAATAACCTCAGCGCACCACATAGGATGGTCCTCAGGAATAGCCTTCCTTTGCGTAAATTACACTTCATTCCCAGAAACTGCCCTGAAATATGAGCATATGTGTGTCAGCATGTGCAGGCAGGCCGTGGGGGGCGGGGGGGAGGGGCCATTGCAGGGTCACGGCCAGAAAAAATGGCCACTGGGGGGTCACTTGGCAAACTGAAGCCAGCCCAGGAGGACCTGACGCCCGGACACCAGATCTAAATTCAGATTCATCTGATAAAGAGGAGAAAGACCAAGAACACAGTAGGGCTATTTTTACCACCGGTCCTGGGTGCTCGCCGTTAGCATTCAGATACTAATACTAAGTAAGCAGTAGCAGTGCCAATACAGCAGGGGGAGCTACTCCAATGGAATATTTATTATCTTACCTGAATATACAGGAACAGCTTTATGAAGTAATCGAACAGGAGCCCCATATACCCTGAGGAGCTCGTTGCCACTTGCTCTTCCAAGTGCCGACCCGCACGGTGCAGCTTACAGCGTAGTGCACCGCCATGTTCTGGGTACGCTCACACATGGTTCTCCCCCCTGCTCCAGGTGATCCACCTGAACAGGATACATGCTGTGTGAACCACGGAATCCAAGAAGTGACAGAAAATCAACAGGCAGCATGAAAATGCTTTGATTAACAGTATGTCAGACAAGCGAGGTGGGGGTATTGGGAGAAGGAGGGGTCACCTGTACACTAATGCCTTTAGATGGTGTCATTGTTACCAAGCTGCTGTCAGTGGTGTCACAGTTACATGGTGTTACTGTACGCGGTTGGACTCTTGCACTTTCCCAGAATGCCTGTCTCCTGGCACCAACCAAGCAGACCAGGCAGTACTGTACCCATTAGGACGACCAGATGGACCCAGGCGACAGCTCATTGTCACTATGGGCCTCCCTGGCAGGATCTGACCGTGGAACCTCCATGAACTGGTCAGTCGTAATGCGCTGGATCTCCTCGTCCACAAGGGTGGACTGGGACGTGGTGTGACGTTTCTCTGGGTGACTGTCAGTGCTGGGAGAGGACAGTCATACCCCTCTCCCCCCCAGAAAGGGGGAGCGGTTGGAGAGTGTCAAATGGCTACTGGTTTAGGGAGTGCAGGCTGTTGGGGGGGTGGGTGCATCTGAGGCTGAGAGGGCTTTTTAGAAGCTATTAGGCAGATGCCGCTCCAACCTTTCAGAAACAAGAAGCAGGAGGACTCTGAAAGAGGAAGCAGACCAGGGGGGTCTGAAGGGGGGGGGTCTGAGGGGGGTTGATCACACCGTCACTGCCCTCGAAGGACAGGGGACCATCAGGGACGAGCCTAAGCTGCCTGTTCTGTTGCTACCTCCTGTCTGTCTTAATAGACGTACTTTATTCATTCCTGTGGGGAAACTGGGCACCCCACTTTGCCCTCCATCAGAGACAGAGCCACACATGTATATACAGGTATTTGAGGTCAGAGCTCCAGGTCAGTCAGCATGCAGCATCCCTGGAGTAATTGGGGTTAAGGGCGCAACAATGAGATCACTCTGCTGACCATGGGATTTGAACTGATGACCTTCTGATGATGTGAGCCCCAACCCCTAATTATTCGGTGAGCAGGATACCTGTCTTTATGAGATGGTACAACCATGACTGTAGTAATGGTGATATATAGCACCTCACTATTGTCACTATATCCACAAAATTGATTTTTTAAACTGGGTTTATTGTGCTATCTAGAGGTTGTGTGGGTTTAAAGCCATACACAATGGCTATAGTAATGGTGCCCCCAAGTGGTCCAATAGGGATATTGGTAATGCACATTGGACGTGTGGGTTTTTAAAATGTGAACTCATTGAGAGCTGAGCAAGCAGGGCAGGGTTTTAGAGATAAATATACTAATATACAGTCAAATGCTTAATGAAAAACAAGCCTGTGATTTTAGAGCTCTAATGCAGTGCTGATCAATGGCCATCTTCAGGATGCTACTAATCTGGGAGAGTTTCCCACATTGAACAGTAGGTGGAGCTATAGTACAGAAAATGTCTGTTCTGTTCATTCAGCTTGATACAAGCGGGATAGTGCCTTTCGTGTCGGGGGAACCCAGTTCTGTGGAACATTCACTGGTGTAAACTGGATTTTTAGAGCCCTAGATGACCCCAGAGCACACTGCTGGCCAGGCCTGAGCCCCAGAACACGCCACTGACCAAGCCTGAGCCCCAGAACACGCCACTGACCAAGCCTGAGCCCCAGAACACGCCACTGACCAAGCCTGAGCCCCAGAACACGCCACTGACCAAGCCTGAGCCCCAGAACACGCCACTGACCAAGCCTGAGCCTAATCCTCAGAAGACGCGTTGGCCAGGAATGAGGCTGTGGGCAGGTGGGACTAACATGGACACCCTGTCATTTGGCAGGTTCTGATTCGTCCTTGTCCTTCCCAGACACTCTGCACATTAAAGCTGAACATTGAGAGCACTGTCCCCCTCATACGCTGTGCACCTGCCTATCTTGCAAATCTGGATTAAAACGGTCTTTTCCTTAGGCCGCTAGTTCCACTTTAATATGCTATCTGGGACATGTTTGTTTCCAATTCTAAATCTTTTTCGCTCTCGCAAACATCCCAGAGATTGGAGAGACAGGATAATTGCAAAAAAGCGGATGATCGCGACACGGATGGAAAAACACCAGGAAGTCTACTTGTTTGGTGTTTTAAAAACACACAGCAGAGGTCCTGGCAAACAGCCGCTGCAGGTCCTCAGTCAAAGCAAGCAGCTCCCCCCACTCTCCCTATTTTAGCATTTTCAACATCAAGATAATTACCCCAAGGCTACAATTCTATCAGTGTATAGAGCTAAAAATCCTCTCTTTCAAGTAATCTCATGTTCGTTGAAGTTTCGTTCATTGAAGTGTATAAAGTAATGTTATTTGTTATATACATCAACTCAGGTGAAACAAAAAAAATACGTTTTCATGGCTGCCAAATCAAGCTTCTGGCATGATACTCACGCTTTCAGACTCACGCAGGAAATCTTACGGCAAATCTATAATATTCCATTATAAACCTAAAACTAGCTATGCCAGACGTGTATTTACACGGTTAAATACAAAAGCAGGCTATTTACAAGGTAAGAACTGTTTCATTTGTGTGCAGACATCTTGAATTGAAAATCTCACTCCAGCCAGCCGACCGAAGTTGGCAACCCCTCGTTTTATTTGGAATAAAAAGTAAAATGCGCTGTTTTTGCCTGAAACGGCTCGTCATTCCATTTGCGTTGTTACTCTGACAAATATAAAGCTAATATGAGGAAAAACATGTAACGTTCTATAATATGTTTTGAAATATGACCGCCCATATCTTATTCTAATAGCGATTGGAGTGATAAGTTCATATGTATTTATATTAAAACGAGACTTTAATTTTATTACTGAAACGGGGGCGGCATGGTGGTGCTCATTAGCACTGTTGCCTCACACCTCTGGGACCCGGGTTCGAGTCTCCTCCTGGGTCACATGTGTGCAGAGTTTGCATGTTCTCCCCATGTCGTCATGGTGTTTCCTCCGGGTACTCCGGTTTCCCCCCACTGTCCAAAAACATGCTGAGGCTAATTGGACTTGCTAAATTGCCCCTAGGAGTGCATGTGAGAGTGAATGGTGTGTGAGTGTGCCCTGCGATGGGCTGGCCCCCCATCCTGGGTTGTTCCCTGCCTCGTGCCCATTGCTTCCGGGATAGGCTCCGGACCCCCCGCGACCCAGTAGGATAAGCGGTTTGGAAAATGGATGGATGGATTATCGAAACCAGTACTTAAATCCACGAACACTAAAATATATGACATAATAATACATTGTATTAAGGTCTTATGGTTTAAGTTAAGCACTTTATTTAAACATGCACAATTTTCACATTTTTATTTCATCTTATTTTGAAATGCAGCCCTACTTTTAAAATATCCATATAGGCATATAGCCATGCATATAGGCATTCATACATATATGTTCAGGTCTATGTCACGTGACAAATTTTGTCAAGAAGTTTTTGAATCGTACTAAATTAATTTGATTTGACAGTCAGATATTTATTACATGCAATGTTGATAAAACTAAAAAGCTACTTAAATATATATATCACACTAAATAGTTAGACATTATGATCTTTCGAAACTTCAAAATGTTTTCTCTAACTGGACCTCCTTAAATTTCAGCTGAATACCCTTGTATGCAAACTACATTAGATCTGATTGTATCTCTGGCAAACATTTTCATCTCGTTTTTATTCTTTGACGAAAGTGTCAATACACTACGTCATAGTCTTAGGTCTTGCAAGATTATTTTTAGTTAGTTATCTTATTTTAGTCTGAAAATAAAGGTCTTTGATGATAACGATGACAAAAAATTTTCATTAAAATTAACACTGCACAGCAGAAAGGTGACCGGTGAAAAGGAACTTGACGTCGTAGCAGATGGGAATCATCGCTCTGCTTGTACAGAACTTTTCACCCAAAGCCCTTATCTGAGGACACCTGGGTTTGGTGTCTCACCCAAAGGGACAACAGTCTTCGCTGAGGGCCCCATTTAAAAGTTACGCTTGTTGATACCCTGGAACGCTGCCCCGAGGATCCCTGATATCTGGAGAAACTTTCTCCACTGCTTCAGGGCCGTTTTCCTGCGGCCAGATGTGGGACCTGTGCTCTTTCGCTCTGCCCTGTATAAAGCTGCCAGGCTCTGCTGCAGAGATCAAGGCCGTTTAGGGCCGAACAGCAATGGACAAGACGGCTGTGAGCTGAACCTCAAAACACTGAAGGAACCGGCTGTTGTTTGGGGAGCTGGGGGTAGAAGGCAGTATGAGGGACAGGGAGACACCATGGAGCTCTAGGCCTTCAGGTTCAGGAGTCTCTGAGCTCAACCCAACACAGCAAAAAATGTTTAAGCAAACTGTCCATGTGACTGGCAGCCAAGCATGCTGTCCCCAAGGCCGAACATGTGATATGCAACGCAGCCCAGTCACAGAACAAGGCACACCGAGGCAACACGCAGAGCTCACGTGATTGGGTGTCAAACTGACATCCATGGCTTCCAGACTCGCCGTAAAAGCTATTCGCTGATAAGAAGACCATATGAGTTTCTGTATCTTTCCAGCTCAGGCTCAGAAAGCTGATGGCATACCTGGAGGAGAACGCTGCGGGTATCTGAAGGTAGCTTTCAGCCAGGCCTTGGATGCCTGTCATGGAAGATGTTGATGTTTCTGCAGATTGTTTAGACCATCCGGTGCTGGATTTCATCCCAGCCTAACAGCTGCTAAACCAGGCAGAATTTCCCTAATACTGAATGCTTTCTATGAAACAGATTAGAGTGCAGAGTCACAACTCCTCAATGCCTAGATCAGGCACCATCAATAGTAAGTGGTCCGCTAATGACACTGGGACAAGGTCAGTGTTCTGTTGTAATCCGGAATCTTTTCCTCACATCTCTATGGAGACTGTATCAATGCTATACATGTTGACCCACTGAAGTCAGACTGCGATATATAGTGTCATATAGTGTCGTCATCTATCAGCTTAATTAACTATTTGTTCTGGGCTGCGAAGGTCCTGGATCTTATCTCAGACAGCATAGGACACAATGCTTACGGGATTCCAGTCCATCCCAGTATGTATACAAACACACTATGGAAAATGTATAGATGCCAAAACCGCACCTGAACTTGAATAAGGTGGGAGGGTTTACACATCCTGGGGGGGGGGCATGTATGCTAATAATTCTAGGGCTGTAATCTCTCCTGCCATGTGAGGGGGCTCAGTGAGAAAAGAGCCCCCCTGGTGATCTGCGACTCTCCCAGCTGACTGAGCTGAGTGCCAGTGATGGATGCATTAAAAGCCTGATCGCAGCTTATGGCTGCCTGTCAGCTTTAGCATGAGATTTTATCTCACGATTACTGGCTCGCCGTTGCCATGGTAGCGCTCATACCGATCAAGTGCCCTTAAAAATCATCAACCGTGATCCATCCTACACAGTTCAATCAGCAAGACATCAGTAGTCCTGGGGTCTGTATGAAAGGCTACCTCAGCACCAGGGGTGATGTTCTCTTCTTCTGAAGTCCCACAGTGGCATGTGAGTCGGTGAAGACATCAAGGTCAGATGAGATCCTGAAGATGTGTAGCGTGACTCTGTGGGCTGCTCTGGAGATACTGATGTTCTGCATGACAGACCGGCATCTCCATGCCGCACTGGTGACATGCGGGATCAAAGCCACTCAGCTCGTCTGCTTCTGCTCAGGGCTCCGCAGTGGCTTGCGGTACTGATGTCTTGGTGCAGGGTATTGATTTGCATGTGAATGCTGTTCCTCTACACACAGTATATCTGAGTACCCCTAATTTCGCGGGATATGCACCGCCAGCCTTTTCTGCTGCCTTAATCATTTTTTATCAGGTCAGTTTATTTTTATGGCTGTAGTAATTCCAAGCTCTGTGAGCCAATGTGGATGGTGCTGGTTCCTCCATCCTGTCTACCAGACCGACATGCTGCAGGAAGTCAGGCAAACTGTGGGGACAGTGTTTGGGTCAGGGTTAGGGTGCTGTGTCTATGATCAGAGAGCCACTGAAAGCCCAGAGTCCCCAGAGTAATGTCTCCATCGGACCCTTAAGCAAGACCCTTAGCCCAGCTTTCTCAATTGTACATCACTTTGGATAAAAGTGCCTGTTAAGTAAGTGAAGATGGAATGCATAGGTTTCTGCTGTGCTCTACTGGTTTGCTATCCCATAATCAGCCACTAGAGGTGCTACTGCTTCAGCTGTCAGGGTGCTAATGATGATGCTAAATCTGAAGCTGTGGCTTGGGGTGGTTTGGCGATTGGCGTTCGCGCGGAGCAGCGACAACCTTCTTCGTCTTCCCATGAGTGCCGAAGTCCAAGATGCTAACCCTTCCTCTTACGGGCCTGTGACAGTATGTTTGCATACCCTGCGTTTACCTTGCACACTGCTTATGTATTTATTGTCATAATTGTACTTATTGTCTTATTGTGTTCATTGTCTTTTTTAGCACATGTTTTGAGTTTAATTTGTGTTTACTGAGTGCTGGAAAAACATAAGGATTTCATTGCACAGTGTAACTGACTGTTTACTGTGTACATAACAAATCTCAAATCTTGAATCTGGTAGGTAGGGCTTCTTGCTGAAATGGGGGCAGGATTCTGCTGTATTTCATGCTCAGTTTACCAGGTTACAGTGGGGGGGGGAGGGTGGGAGACACTGTAAATTGCTAGCTGTCTCAGTCTGTCATCTGCCTTCTGTAATGTGTCAATTGGACAAAAAATGTGGTTGGGTTGGGAAGCTGAGGACGCGGAATCATCTGGAATCTCTGGGAGGGCAGCCAGGCTGACTCTGTATCGCCACAGGATCTGATGGAACTCCACGGGAGCCCTGAAATCAGGACAGGACGGCTGGAGGGGGATCACAGCCACTGGGACGGATCTTTCTGGCGTTCTTATTGGACCGTAGCATGAAGAATTAAAAAACAAGCTTGACCATATGGGCCAGTTGCAGCCTCCAGCTGCAGCCTCCAGCTGCAGCCTCCTGTCCCCCCCGGTACATAAAGCCTCCCTGACACACTATCTCATGCCTCTCCCAAGCCGGCTGGCCCACACTCCCATTTCCTCGTGTTGCCTGAGTAAAAGGTTCTCTGCTGCCCCCTACTACTGCACAAACGAATCGCTGACTTTCTCCCTGGTGAGGCTCTGCGTTTTGCTGGAAAAATCCTACATGGCAGTAGATGCTCTTTCACGCTATCTGACACGAAAGGGTGTCCCATTTTTCTGCCACCTCACTATGAGGAACATTCTGGAACGCTGAGGGGCCAGTTTGCTAGAAACCTGAGATCCACATCCTTCAATTTGTTCTTCTGAATGTTTTGTGACCAGAACAAAAAAAACACTTTTGCTAACCATTTAGCCATATCATCCTAACTGAAACCAGGCATCTTTAGTATAAATAGAAGGAACATAAATAAACTTTACCCCAAAATATGATTTATTTCTAACAGGACTGTTTCCAGAAGGCTCGCTTTCTAAATGTGTGCACTGTCAAGATGGTCCCTCTCGGGGGCGAGAATTGACGTGGTTCGTGAGAATGGACGTGGTTCAGCTCTGGTTGTGGGCGGCTGACCACAGCCATGCCTTCATGGACCCTCAGACTCATCGTGAACTTGCACACTTTGCCATGTTGGCCTCTGACCCCCCCGTAGCTAGTAAAGCGGTCTCACTGGTTCCCCTGGGGTCAAGTCCAGGGCTCATTCCACCGGGGCTGTTTTAAAGGGTGTGGATGGAAGGGGGCTCCATGGAAACACAGGTTGCCTCTGTCCTCACGGCTCCTGGTTTTGAAAAGGAGACCCAAGACTTGGGACTGCGACATTGGCCAGGGCACCCACTCAGCAAACCGTGGGGACATTACCTCAGGAAGCACAAAAAAGAAACTTTTTTTGCCTTTTCTACAAGCACACTGGAATGTGGTGGTTTTCATATATCCCATCATCCTGCTGGCAGACCTCCAGGCCACTGGGGGCACTAAAAACTCACCACACATTTGTTTTAACTCATCACAGATTGTCTTTGTGACCTTTTTTTGACTGCTGGCTACTTTTCTCCTTCTGCTTACAGCCTTTATTTGAGTGTTGTTTGGCTCAGCAAGTTATCGGAAGGTCATAGGTTCAAATCTCAGGGCTGGCTGATTGAGTGTGCCTTTGACTAGCTCTTAACCCCCAATTGGGTTCTGTCTGATCCTGCTTTCTTAAACACATGTCACTTTATGTATGCTGTAAGCATCTGCTCAATAAATACAATGTACTGTGTTGGCTGTGACCAAGTCTGTGCGGATCCAGGAATATTATCAAGGTGGAGCACAAAAAGTGGAGAGGAGATGGAGGAGCAGCTGGGGGTGAGCACTTCTCCCATCATCCACAGAGTTGGCACGTTTATTCCGATGGTATCCGCCTCCTTCCACTTTGAATCGTAGAGTCTGACAATGAATGTGGACGAACGGGATCCCGGCAAAAGGGAGGGATGTGCACCTCTTCCTTTGTTTGGTTGGGGGAGGTGGGTGTGTGCGACCGTCTTAAAAACGAGGGGAAGATTCCACCTCAGGAAGCAGGCGTGTACCGCAGAAGCTGAGCGACTTGGTTGGACGCAGCAGTCCTGGTGACTGCAGCAGGACAATATAACCAGGGTCGCCAGCCCGCGAAAACCTTTCCAGATGGATCTGAGAGTCACACACTTAATCCTCTGCAGAACACCCAGCAAATCCATGCTGTTTTCGTTTTTTTTCCTGTTCTCCTGACAGAAAAATAAACGTAAATTACAAAATGTTGAGCTTACAGTTAAAAATCACATGATCACAAATTTCTGAAGATACTTCCCAGGAAAACGAGCTGATATATTTATGAGTCTCCCATCTGTGATAAACAACTGACATTCGTTTTGGTTTTATTTTCATTTTGCCATTTTGAGCAGGAATCCCAGTTTAACCCTGTAGCCTCCGTCAGAACCTCAGTTTGGAGAGATTTGCAGAGTAACAGCACCTGCCCCCAGGCATGTGTGTCCTGCTCAGAGGGAGCCTTCTCTCTGCTCGGCTGTGAGAACCGACACACACTTACCGGGTGAACTTGGGGTACAGCCAATAACAGAGTGGGTCTGCGGCAAGAAAGCAGCAATTAGGGAAATAATAGGGTAACCGAGAGTCAAGACCACGGGGCCGCAGTTTGTGGAGACAGCCAGCAGGTGGTGTGGCGGTTCAGTCATTCAGCACAGTACTGGAGTTCAACTCCTTGGCACTGATTGATTCGTGGCCAGCTGTTCAGATGCAAGTGTCGCTGAGGCATCAAGATATGAACTCGACTAACATAGGGTACAGTGCGCACAAAGTCTGGGTCAATGGCAGTGCCACATGAGCTTTCTGAGAGGTGCATTGTGGGAAATGAGTCACATCTGCTGTCCAGAGCAGCTTGGGAAAAGAAACTTTTTAAGTAAAAAAAAAAAACTAAAAACAAAACAAAAGCTGAACAGAAAGGACTTCTTTGGGAATGCTGGGATAAAGTGTTTTGAGACTGCAAATATGGTTTAGTTACATGGAAATGAGAGGCTGCCCTTCTCAGGAGTTTCATATTTATGCAACGTTGCACTCAATTGCTCGGGGTCTTTCATTTTTTGGAAATTTGAGTGGCAGCCTGTGGGTGACAAAGCCATCATCTAACACAAGAATGACATTTTCCATTCAGGAGTGGGTTCAAGTCACCATGGAAACAAGGGTGCAGCCACGTGCTCTTATGAATAATATGACTTTGAGGGATTCCACAGGTACTGGTATAAGCTGTTTGGTAAAGAGGCCAGGGAAAAATTACTGCTGAGAACACTGCACTCCTGAGCACACACACAGACACACACACACACACACACAGACAGACATACACACACACACACAGACAGACATACACACACAGACACACACACAGACACACACACACAGACACACACACAGTTTTAGTATCTATATCTCTGTGAGGACCATCCATTCATTTCATTAACTGAACACTAAGTGGCTGTAAGACAAGTTCCAGTGCATTTCAGCTCCCTTTCTAAGGTAATTATTTAGGTATATTTAGCCTGCGTAAGGATCTTAGCCCAGGCTGAGGACACAAACACACGGCCCCCTCTAACTGAAACTGAATCTGAGGTTCACCAGCATCCCCAGCAGGGGGAGAAAATGAGATGAGCAAGTTTCTGCTTCACCAGGAGGACACGGGATTCTGAAACAACCCTGTTAGAAACAGCAGTTCTGCTCTAATCCCAGGATCATCTAATCTGATCCGTGAGGAAGCATAGAGACAGCAATCAATTAGTGATGTTGGCGGGCAGGCCACGTTGCATAAACCACTGAGGAACAGCACAGGGCTGCCTTCCATGTCACTGCGCCCCCAGCTGGAACCTGGAAGAAGCACACAGGGCTCAGAGCTTCAGCACTGAAGCCTGCTCCGCATAAACAGGAGAGAAAACAGCAGCATCACTGAAGAGGAGTAAGACACAGAAACTCACAGCAGTACCTGCATGATCCACAGACTTATCAAGACAGGATGTAGTGTTTGTGCGTGCCTGTGCAGTGTTTCTGCGTGCCTGTGCAGTGTTTGTGCGTGCGTGTGCAGTGTTTGTACGTGCCTGTGCAGTGTTTCTGCGTGCCTGTGCAGTGTTTGTGCGTGCCTGTGCCCGCTGGGTATTTCTCTCCCTTGTCTGCAGATATGGTGTAACACACAGACACACACGTGCAGTCGGTTGCTCCCATGCAAGGTTGCTCTCCGCCAGCCTCTGCCACAACGTTCCTCAGTGGGGAGGGACTGTCCAGATTTAGTTCTTTGCTGCTTATTTGCGGCTGCTGTTGTGAGTTTGTACCCCCCCAGGCCAGTGCTGCCAAACTCCTAATGACAGGTTAACAGAGAGAAGAGGGCGGGGCTCTCCCTCCCTCACTCCCCCCCACTCTCCACTGAGCTGGAGTGACTCAAATCCCACTCTGACCATGTGGTAGGAGAGCATGGGCCCCTCTTGCCTCCCCCAGGACCCTCCCTCCCATGTTTTGGCTCAATGAAGCCCCCACTGGAGCCAGTTAACCACTGTATGCTCAATCACCCATCTGGGCCCAAACACAGCCATCTGTAATAATTCCACACTCACCCTCATTGTGCAGCCAGATATCAAGAGAAGTGTCCAGCACAGCAGTGCGGGGTATGACCATAATAGTATTTTAGCTCGGTTCATCATTTTCTAAATTCCACGTGCTTCCCTAAAGTTGGTCAGCTTCCCTAAATTCCAGAGGCTTCCCTAAAGTCCATCAGCTACCATAAAATCTTTCTCCTTCCGTAAGATTCAGCAACACTCGTGAAGCAGATATGAAAGTGGTGGAGAGAGGGGTTTCAATTGAAGGATTCAGCTCAGTGGCAGAGCAGAGCAGGGTAGAGCAGGGTAGTGCAAGGCAGGGCAGACCAGGATAGAGCAGGGCAGTGCAAGGTAGAGCAGAGCAGGATGGAGCAGGGCAGTGCAAGGCAGAGCAGAGCAGGATAGAGTAGGGCAGTGCAAGGCAGTGCAGAGCAGGATAGAGCAGGGCAGTGCAAGGCAGAGCAGAGCAGTATAGTGCAGGGCAGTGCAAGGCAGAGCAGAGCAGGATAGAGCAGGGCAGTGCAAGGCAGAGCAGAGCAGTATAGAGTAGGGCAGTGCAAGGCAGAGCAGAGCAGTATAGAGCAGGGCAGTGCAAGGCAGAGCAGGGCAGGATAGAGCAGGGCAGTGCAAGGCAGAGCAGAGCAGGATAGAGCAGGGCAGTGCAAGGTAGAGCAGAGCAGGATAGAGCAGGGCAGTGCAAGGCAGAGCAGAGCAGGATAGAATAGGGCAGTGCAAGGCAGAGCAGAGCAGGATAGAGCAGGGCAGTGCAAGGCAGAGCAGAGCAGGATAGAGCAGGGCAGTGCAAGGTAGAGCAGAGCAGGATAGAGCAGGGCAGTGCAAGGCAGAGCAGAGCAGGATAGAGTAGGGCAGTGCAAGGCAGTGCAGAGCAGGATAGAGCAGGGCAGTGCAAGGCAGAGCAGAGCAGTATAGTGCAGGGCAGTGCAAGGCAGAGCAGAGCAGGATAGAGCAGGGCAGTGCAAGGCAGAGCAGAGCAGTATAGAGCAGGGCAGTGCAAGGCAGTGCAGAGCAGGATAGAGCAGGGCAGTGCAAGGCAGAGCAGAGCAGGATAGAGCAGGGCAGTGCAAGGTAGAGCAGAGCAGGATGGAGCAGGGCAGTGCAAGGCAGAGCAGAGCAGGATAGAGTAGGGCAGTGCAAGGCAGAGCAGAGCAGGATAGAGCAGGGCAGTGCAAGGCAGAGCAGAGCAGGATAGAGCAGGGCAGTGCAAGGTAGAGCAGAGCAGGATAGAGCAGGGCAGTGCAAGGCAGAGCAGAGCAGGATAGAGCAGGGCAGTGCAAGGCAGAGCAGAGCAGTATAGTGCAGGGCAGTGCAAGGCAGAGCAGAGCAGGATAGAGCAGGGCAGTGCAAGGCAGAGCAGAGCAGTATAGAGCAGGGCAGTGCAAGGCAGAGCAGAGCAGTATAGAGCAGGGCAGTGCAAGGCAGAGCAGAGCAGGATAGAGCAGGGCAGTGCAAGGCAGAGCAGAGCAGGATAGAGCAGGGCAGTGCAAGGTAGAGCAGAGCAGGATAGAGCAGGGCAGTGCAAGGCAGAGCAGAGCAGGATAGAGTAGGGCAGTGCAAGGCAGAGCAGAGCAGGATAGAGCAGGGCAGTGCAAGGCAGAGCAGAGCAGGATAGAGCAGGGCAGTGCAAGGTAGAGCAGAGCAGGATAGAGCAGGGCAGTGCAAGGCAGAGCAGAGCAGGATAGAGTAGGGCAGTGCAAGGCAGTGCAGAGCAGGATAGAGCAGGGCAGTGCAAGGCAGAGCAGAGCAGTATAGTGCAGGGCAGTGCAAGGCAGAGCAGAGCAGGATAGAGCAGGGCAGTGCAAGGCAGAGCAGAGCAGTATAGAGCAGGGCAGTGCAAGGCAGAGCAGAGCAGGATAGAGCAGGGTAGTGCAAGGTAGAGCAGGGCAGGGGGCCTGACTGCCCGACGGCCTTGCTTACAGACTGCCAACAAGCCGCCCCTCACACCTCAGACATAGTGTTCATTTGCAGTTTCAATGTGCCCAGAGGTGGTTGAATCCTCTTTCTGTTACTGTCTAGATAGAATGCAGTTATCAGTAAATACACTGCCCGGCCAAAAAAAAGCAGTCATTCAAATTTAAATCAACAAGATCCAAGCAAGAGCCAAAGATTGGATCATTATTACAGCTGAGCAACATTATGCAGCAATAAAGTGAAGTCAGCTGAGCGCCTGAATCTCCTGAAAGGCCAGGTTATCCCATCCATGGATTTTTTCTTTTCTAATGACGTGGGCATATTCCAGGATGATAATGCTTCATCGGGCTCAAATTGTCAAGGAGTGGTTCAGGGAGCATGAGGAATCATTTTCACATATGAAATGGCCACCTCAGAGTCTTGACCTTAACCTCACAAAAAGTCTTAGGTGTGTTTTGAAGAAGACTTTACAGAGTGGTTCAACTCACCTATCATCAATACGATGATAAATGGATGCATATCTTGATAAAAAAAAATGTTTAGATGTTGAAAACACGTGGAAACAATGGCATGAATTATTTGGGCCAGGCAAGGTATGTAAGAGGTTCTTTGGCGCCGTCTGTTTGGGGGTTGAGGGGTGATTAATTCTGTGGGAGGTGGATGTTTTGGAGAACAGAAGTGCGTGACTTGGGGAGCTTCCTACAAACCACAGCTTTATATTTTGTTTTTATCCTTTAGGGGGGGGGGGTTTGGGGGGTTGCCGTGACATTCAGGGGAACAAACAAAAAAAAACATCCGAAAAGGGAGGAGTGTGTAATCACTGCTGTACTCTGTCAGGGTGGGGTAGCTGGTAACAGCTCGAATGCACAGACTGTCTGCATAGTCAACAGGTGGAACCAATCAGTGAAGACAAGCTTTTTACTGCAGGTGTGCCAGCAGTAAAACCTAAAGTGCAGTGGATGACCCCCCCCCCCACACACACACACAGACACACTCACACTGTAAGCTTTCTGACTGCAGGTCTGCCAGCGGCAAAGCCTAAAGTCCAGTGGCTGACACCCCCCCCCCCCCCACCACTGTAAGCTTTTTGATTGCAGGTCTGCCAGCAGTAAAGCCTAAAGTGCAATGGCTGACCCCCCCCCACCCCCCCACACACACACACACACTGCAAGCATTTTCACTGCAGGTCTGCCAGCAGTAAAACCTAAAGTCCAGTGGCTGACACCCCCCCCCACCACCACCACTGTAAGCTTTTTGACTGCAGGTCTGCCAGCAGTAAAGCCCATTTCTGTCCCCCCTCCCCTGTCTCTCACTTGGTCCCTCACTCCCCCATCTCTTTCGTCACTCTTCCCCACTACCACTCCCTATCTCTCAACCCCCTCCCCTTCCATCACTCAGTCTCTCACTCCATCTCATTTCCCCACTGCCTATGTCTCTCTCGCCTCCCCATCTCTCACTCAGTTTCACTCCCTCTCTCCTCTGCTCCCTTTCCCCATCTCATGCTCTCCACCCTCCCCCATCTTTATACTTTGTTCCCCCATCCGTCTCTCTCCCTCCGTCCCTCTCCCTACTTCTCCATCTATTTCTCCCTCCCTCCTCTTTCCCCTCCCCCACATCCCTCACTCCCCTCCTTTACACCCAGCCCCCCTTTGCTCTAGAACTGTCAGATCGCATTATTGCCTCCTGCTCTCAGTGCCTGCAGAAATGCCATGCAGGAACCTTACTGCACCGCCACATTCTCCTGCTCCACTTCTCTCATGCTTATCTGCTGATGAACCACATAGGGTGGCATGCACATACACACACACACACACACACACACACACACACACACGCATGCACGCATGCGCACACACACACACTCACACGCATACACACGCACACACACACACACGCACGCACACACGCACACACACAGACACACGCACGCACGCACACACACACTCTCACGCATGCACACACACACACGCACACACATGCACGCACATACGCACACACAGACACACACACGCATGCACACACACTCACAAGCATGCACACACACACACACGCACACACACACACACACACACGCCCGCACACACACACACACACACACACATTTGTATTCATCTTTGTGGGGACTCCATTAATTTCTTTAGCAAAAAACCTAATCCCAACAATGATGACCATAACCCTACCCAGCCCTAACCTTAACCAAAATTCAAGACTTTTGACATTTTTAGTTTTTTGACTTCAGTCATATATTTTTTATAAATTTGAGTTTCCCCTTGTGGGGACAGAAAAAATGGTCCCACAAAGTCAAAATTTTTATCACATTGTAGGGACAACACACACACACACAAACACACACACACACACACGTGCATTGGGCGTGTCCAGCAAGGGTTTAAATCCCCACAACAACACAGCAATTTTTAACTGTGCATCCATTCTCTGCATTGCAGCACCTCAGCATTGGGTCCATTTCAGTATTTCAGCATCAGGATTCATTTCAGTATCGCAGTATCAGATTACTTCAATGGTTCGGTGTCAGGTTTTCATTTCAGTATTTCAGTGCAAGGGTTCATGTAAACATCTCAGCATCAGGGTTCATTTCAGTATTTCAGCATGAGAGTTAAGTTCTGTATCTCAGCATATATTCAGTGTTTCAGTGTCAGAGTTTATATCAATATTTCTATTCCATGTCAGGATGGGTGAGGTTAGTGAGGGAAAAACAAAGGCCATTATATCCACAGGAGCGCCCCCCCCCAGGCCTCTGAGCTCCCAGCCCCCAAGACTCCTGCTAACGATGGGCAATAAAAAAAAGCTTTGATGAGTTCCAGACAGGCCTGGACAGACCAATCAGATCATTAGCACTGTCATTTGGCTTCCTGCGTGAGTGACTAGGAGGCACTCTCCTATCATACTAATGCTGAAGCCAAACATCACGCAAAGAGCCACAGCTAATCAGCAAATCGATAAAGGTCTGGACCTTATAGCCCATCCCACTTTTGCTGATGTTACGGTTCCAAATCCTGAGAACAGCTTTTCTGTGGTGCCATTCTGGGGCCGTTTTTTCTGCAGTGGAAACACACAGAACCAGTTCTGGATTGGGAAAAAGCCTGGCAACACGTTGGTGGAAATGAGGTATCAGAAATACACAGAGCACCTTCAGGGCCTAGGAGAGCTCTTTCAACCCCAGTGCGGGTGCTCCAGTCTGGGGTCATCCTGGGGGATCAGACAATGTACACCTTTATCTTTTGTGATAATAAGCTCACCCTCTCCTCGCTCCTTAGCCTCTGAGACGATAATAACACCGTCAGAGGCCTGCTGTGATTGTCAGCCCAAACCTGTCACACGTCCCTGTCATTAAAGGCAGCAGGGCCCTCTAATCAGGTACTACAGCCTCCCTACCCCCCACCCTCTGGCAGACCAAAACAAACAAGGGGGTGAGCGAGGAATCACACCATCATTCATGAGCAATCAGTCTAGAGTCGGGCCTCTGTGGGGGCCTGAAGTGCGAGCAGAGGCCAATTCTAGGATTTTTTTAAGGAAAGGAGCAGAAGAGGCACCCTAATTCATACAGGCAGCTGACCTGATCATTCACCAATGAAATGTTTTGAATTGATGAGTGAGAGTGGAGGGGACACTCTGCGGGCCAATCAGCTTTCAGCTGTGGCCAGTGCTCCTGTGGCTCCGCCTCGGTATACACCCCTGTTGCAAGCAGTTCACTGTTACTAATGTTCTTCTGCACATGGGTCACAGCCAGCACCGGCAGCTGGAGTGATTCCCATCAGTCTGAAAAGCACTGTTTTGGACTGGCAGAGATACAGAAACACTGGAAAAAGCGGTAAAAAAACTAAGTTTATAAGAGAAGTGAGGGGCCACTATACATAAGCCGCTAGCAATAAGTCATTAGCCCACGTGTCCCGTGTGTGCCATACCCTGCAGCCTATGCGTGTGTGCGTGCGTGTGCACCATCACGCTAACCATGGACCCAGCAGGAACCCCCCTGTAATTACCATAACCTTTAATGAGGAAGAAGGGAGGAGATGTGCCCAGTGAGCAGAAAACACGCCCAGAAGGACGTGTGCGGAAACAGCGACCACACATGCGCTCTGTAAATACAGAAACCAAGAGCTGGAACCTACATTACTGAAATAGAAAGGCGTGAGAGGCAGGGAGAAAGGGATGAAGGGAGAGAATGAGGGAAGGATGAGAGAGAGAGGGAAAGAGGGCCAGAGAAGGAGGCTGGGAACCTCACAACTCCTATAGGCTGGGTGTAGGATCTCCTCAGGCAGGCAGAGGTCCTCCATACCCTCCTCACAACTCCTATAGGCTGGCTGTGGGATCTCCTCATGTAGGGTGAGGGCCTCCATACCCTCCTCACAGCTCCCCGTAGGTTGGCTGTGGGATCTCCTCATGTAGGCTGAGGGCCTCCATACCCTCCACACAGCTCCCCATAGGTTGGCTGTGGGATCTCCTCATGTAGGCTGAGGGCCTCCATACCCTCCTCACAGCTCCCCGTAGGTTGGCTGTGGGATCTCCTCATGTAGGGTGAGGGCCTCCATACCCTCCTCACAGCTCCCCGTAGGTTGGCTGTGGGATCTCCTCATGTAGGCTGAGGGCCTCCATACCCTCCTCATAGCTCCCCATAGGTTGGCTGTGGGATCTCCTCATGTAGGCTGAGGGCCTCCATACCCTCCTCACAGCTCCCCATAGGTTGGTTGTAGGATCTCCTCATGTAGGCTGAGGGCCTCCATACCCTCCTCACAGCTCCCCGTAGGCTGGCTGTGGGATCTCCTCATGTAGGCTGAGGGCCTCCATACCCTCCTCACAGCTCCCCGTAGGTTGGCTGTGGGATCTCCTCATGTAGGCTGAGGGCCTCCATACCCTCCTCACAGCTCCCCATAGGTTGGCTGTGGGATCTCCTCATGTAGGCTGAGGGCCTCCATACCCTCCTCACAGCTCCCCATAGGTTGGTTGTAGGATCTCCTCATGTAGGCTGAGGGCCTCCATACCCTCCTCACAGCTCCCCGTAGGCTGGCTGTGGGATCTCCTCATGTAGGCTGAGGGCCTCCATACCCTCCTCACAGCTCCCCATAGGCTGGCTGTGGGATCTCCTCATGTAGGCTGAGGGCCTCCATACCCTCCTCACAGCTCCCCATAGGTTGGTTGTAGGATCTCCTCATGTAGGCTGAGGGCCTCCATACCCTCCTCACAGCTCCCCGTAGGCTGGCTGTGGGATCTCCTCATGTAGGCTGAGGGCCTCCATACCCTCCTCACAGCTCCCCGTAGGCTGGCTGTGGGATCTCCTCATGTAGGCTGAGGGCCTCCATACCCTCCTCACAGCTCCCCGTAGGCTGGCTGTGGGATCTCCTCATGTAGGCTGAGGGCCTCCATATCCTCCTCACAGCTCCCCATAGGCTGGCTGTGGGATCTCCTCATGTAGGCTGAGGGCCTCCATACCCTCCTCACAGCTCCCCGTAGGCTGGCTGTGGGATCTCCTCATGTAGGCTGAGGGCCTCCATATCCTCCTCACAGCTCCCCGTAGGCTGGCTGTGGGATCTCCTCATGTAGGCCGAGGGCCTCCATAATTGCGGCTTTCCAGGCCAGCAAACATCCCATCACAATCTTTCAGACAAGAGACAGAGCACATAAGGTGAAGCACCAACCAAAGAAGGTTAAGGATCAGGTTAACGAGGCTAACGACCATAATGGACCCTGTGGCATCATGGGATACGATCAGCATCGTGTGTTGGGGTGATAGAGAGAGGATGCCAGACTGACAGCCTAGGCAAGTGATAAGGATATATTTTGTTGGGGGGGGCAATGACCTGCTTGATTTAATTCCCATTAATCAAGTCCCAGCCCCCCCCCCCCCCCCCCCATCAGGCCTCTTGACGTTTTAAAGTGAATCTGCCCCTGGTGAGGGCGGGGGCTGAGTCCTGATAGGCTGGCATGCTGTCCCACTGGGGGTCGTGGGCAGACTGAAGGCCTGAACTAGGACACAGCTGTGCAGGTCTGTGGGCTAGAGCATACACTCAATATGTCAGGGGGAATTAAGCGAGTCGGCCAGGGCATTCTGGGCCTCTGCTCAGGCCCTGGGGCAGCCGATGCTCCGTTTAATCATGTGCTGGACCACACGGTGTCCTGCTGAGCCATCTTTCAGTTCCAGTCCATTTGGGAAGGGGATTAAGCCGGAGTGACCCAGAGGAGGGGGTCCCACTGTCATCGCAGATGATGCCCATCTTTGTCCAAGCTGGGGAAAAAAACGGTTACCTGGAAACCCAGTGTCTCTTAATTAATTCAATCATCCATTAAATGCAGTTCTGTTACATTTAATTTATTGAGCAGATGCTTACATGTTTTTTGATAATGCAGGGTGAGAGAGTCCCTGGAACAAATAGGGATTCAGGACCATACTCAGGGACTCATGGTGACATTAGACCTTAGACCCTGGGATTCTATCCGGTGGCCTTCCGATCACAGCGCCCTGATGCACTGAGCTACACAATACCTCTCTAAATCATAAATTATTTGTACATTCATTAAAACTTTTAATGTACACTGAACAAAAATACAAACGCAACACTTTTGTTTTTGCTCCCATTTTTCATGAGATGGACTTAAAGATCTACAATTCATTCCAGATACACAATATTACCATTTCTCTCAAACATTTCTCACAAATCAGTCTAAATGTGTGATAGTGAGCACTTCTGCTTTGCTGAGATAATCCATCCCACCTCACAGGTGTGCCACATCAAGATGCTGATCTGACATCATGGGTAGTGCACAGGTGTACCTTATACTGCCCACAATAAAAGGCCACCCTGGAATGTGCAGTTTTGTCTCACAGCAAAATGCCACAGATGCCACAAGCATTGAGGGAGCGTGCAATTGGCATGCTGACAGCAGGAATGTCAACCAGATCTGTTGCTCGTGCATTGAATGTTCATTTCTCAACCATAAGCCGTCTCCAAAGGCGTTTCAGAGAATATGGCAGTACATCCAACCGGCCTCACAACCGCAGACCACGTGTAACCACACCAGCCCAGGACCTCCACATCCAGCAGGTTCACCTCCAAGATCGTCTGAGACCAGCCACTCAGACAGATAATGCACGGCCCCATGTTGCAAGGATCTGTACACAGTTCTTGGAAGCTGAAAATGTCCCAGTTCTTGCATGGCCAGCATACTCACCGGACATGTCACCCGTTGAGCATGTTTGGGATGTGCTTGACCGGCGTATACGACAGCGTGTACCAGTTCCCACTAATATCCAACAACTTCGCACAGCCATTGAAGAGGAGTGGACCAACATTCCACAGGCCACAATTGACAATCTGATAAACTCTATGCGAAGAAGATGTGTTGCATTGCATGAGGCAAATGGTGGTCACACCAGATACTGACCGGTTCTGAGTCCCCAGACCCCCAATAAAGCAAAAAACTGCACATTCCAGGGTGGCCTTTTATTGTGGGCAGTATAAGGTACACCTGTGCACTACCCATGATGTCAGATCAGCATCTTGATGTGGCACACCTGTGAGGTGGGATGGATTATCTCAGCAAAGCAGAAGTGCTCACTATCACACATTTAGACTGATTTGTGAGAAATGTTTGAGAGAAATGGTAATATTGTGTATCTGGAATGAATTGTAGGTCTTTAAGTCCATCTCATGAAAAATGGGAGCAGAAACAAGAGTGTTGCGTTTATATTTTTGTTCAGTATAATTACAAGATTTCTTATATTGCAGGTGTTCACATATAAAGGTGGTTTTATGATTTTCCTTTTCAGAAACACAGCAGGTGAGTTTAATGAGCTCATACAGATGGCTGGATGTAACAGGCCTCCTAAGGCATCTTCACATCTGCATGGCATTATCTGAATCAGGGCGAAAGAGCCATCCTGTCCTGTATCACCTTGTCAGTGCGGTACAGAGCAGAAAGTCAGAAGTGAGTGACAAAAAGGGTGGAACATGCTGACTGTAAAACAAAACTGAGTGATTAATTGTCATTGTTGACACACCACAGCACACAGTGCACAACAAAGAAATGTGTTCTCTGCATTTAACCCTTATCTGATAATGTGACATACAGGGGGCAGCTAATTCAGCGCCTGGGGAGCAGTGCTTGGGGGCGGCACCTTGCTCAGGGCACCTCAGTGGTGCCTTGCTGGTCAGGGATTTGAACTGGCAATCCTTTAATTACAAGTGCACTTCCCTAACCATTAAGCCACCACTGCCCAGAAACATCAGAGGAGGAGGGGGAACAACCAGGATGAATCTCTCAAGTGTCCCTGCCCTTCATGATCGCAGCAGCTTGGAAACATGGCTGAAATATAATGAAACAAGAGTCCGAATGGGAGGCCAGGCTTTATGACAGCAAACAGGTGCAAGGCCGAAGCATCTGAGCGGAACAAGACTGTCAGGGGTTAAACTCAAGTCAAGTAGAGCTTAATTGTCATCTCAACCATGTACATTAAAGCATAGTGAGACGAAATTTAAGGAAAACATAATAAAATATCACATTCCTTGTAATTAGAAACATGGGACCTAGAAGGAGAAAACAAAAGGAATATTACTCTGGTTTGAGCACAGAATTGTAACACAGGATCAAAATGGGAGGCGGGACATCCTGTTTCCCACAATTCCATACTTATAACACTCTATCATGTGCCAGGATGACCTGACTGGGGAAAACAAGTGTTGTAAAGGTGGAGTCAGACATGAGGAGCCTTGGAGAACATGCATAGTCATATCCAATCTCCAGCTGACCATGGATCTGTACATTACACAGTGACAGTGACCACTAGGTTACGATGTGTGGCTGCACGTGACAGTGCATGACAGGTTGTGACTGCCCATGCCATTTCTGTGGCATAATATCACCAAGCAGCTTGTTCTGTGATGTGGAGGTCACACTGGCAGCTGGCCATCTGACTGGCATCGATTAGACCCAATTGGCCACTTCAGAGACATTCAGGCTACACTGTGTATTATGAAGAATCTAGCTGTACTGCATAAGAATGTGTCTTCATTCACTGGAATTCAGCTGAACTGCACTGGAATATAGCTGAACTGCATAGGAATACAGCTGCATGGCATTGGAATGCACTAGACTATATTATAATCCAGCTGCACTGCATAGGAATCTAGCTGCAATTAATCCAGCTGCACTGCACTGGAATGTGTCTTCATTACATTGAAATCTAGGTGAATTACATAGGAATCCAGCTGCACTACATTGGATTGTATCTGGATTATGTAGCAACTCAACTGCAGTACACTGTAAAGGAATTCTGTTGCACAGCATTGGACTGTAGCTGTACATTGCAAAAATCCAGCTGCACGACCTTGAGTACTAAGCGCTGGAATCTAGTGTCACAGTGTCAGAATCTGAGCTTTGCAGTGTTCAGTGTCTCTATCATTAATAGCAGCAAGGCTGGATTTCCTAGCCTACAGAAATTCCAACAGGCAAAACTAAATAAACCCCCGCCCCCCACAAAGCTCAAATAGCTAGTCACATGTGACATGTCAGCTTTGTGCAAAAAGGTCACAGGTGATTTTATCTGAAGAGACACATTTAAACACCCAGGAGCATGCAAAATACCTGCAATGTGACTGTCAGTCACTTAATAAAAGAATAAAAAGCATCTGGCTAGAAAGATAAGAAAGACAGTTACTGTATTTTACAGCCGAATGCGGGACGGACGGTGGGGGATAAAGCAGGAGCACGTCCACACGGAAGCGTCCACTGGGGCTGAGCCCAGTCACACCTTAAATGGAGTTTAGTGCTCTGGATAAGGAGGGAGGGGAAGTGACATGCACTTCAAAGGCTGATGGTACAGCGACGCGCCCCTCCACGGCGCCGTGACGAGGACAGGGCTGCCCCGTGGGACAGAGGACACTGAGGTGTCCTGATGAGAGGGCGATGGCACGTGTCTGTGCCCAGGGCCTTCGGATGCTCATTGATTCACAGCATGGGGCCTTATAGAGCTGAAGGGCCCAGAGGGACCTCACTGCGGGGCCCCAAACTGAGGCACTCGACCTGGACAGTGATGATAAAAACGAGTGAAGTGTAAACTGCTGAGTTATGTGCATGAAAGCATCAGCCATGAAAGCCACCCCCCCACCCCACCCCCCGTTATGTAAAAGTCCTACTTTCCCAGCTTTATATAAAAATGACCTAGTGCATAGCAGCAGTCAGGACAAGGCCTAGGGGATTGAGAAATGACTGACCCATGAACCACGGGGGAGCTGGGAGCTGGCATGCGCTCTCTCTCTCTCTCTCTCGCTCTCTCTCTCTCGCTCTCTCTCTCTCGCTCTCTCTCACACACACGCACACACATGCACACACACACACACACACACACATACAAAAACACATTCATTACTATGGGAAAACCCTAATCCCAACAATAACAGCCTTAACCTCGATCACTCTACACAGATTTTTATAAAATTGAGTTTTCTCATGTGGGGACTGAAAAAATGTCCCCAGGAGGTAAAATATATCTGGTTTTTATTGCATTATGGGGACATTAGTCTCTGTCAGGGGAGTTTCAAGCCATTGAAAAGATAAGGAGCAGAGTCAAGTTTACCTGGTGTTTGAATTAATTTTTTTTGTTAAAGTAAGACTGGCAAAGGGCTAAAATACTAACCCCAAGTGATCAGACTTAACAACGGCCATGGTCTCTGTTTTCACCTTTGGCCCATGCTACCCCAGCGTTGAGCCCCCCCATAATGGCTATGAGCTACTGAATACTACATTTTCGTGTTGCAGTGTGGATAACTGAAAACAGAGAGTTTGGAAAACGCAGACCCTAGAAGCACCCTGATTCGTCCTTGCTCATCATCGTGGCCCTTCGCTGATTTCTAACCACAAATTTCATCCTCCCATTAACTGACTGGTCACCCTACAAAGAAGTAGCAGTACTACAACATGCTGGATATGGTGGGTAACTTCGTCAATGCACACATGCCCAGTGTAGCCTAACATCCTTTATGTTTTCGCTTGTTTCAGTGTATATGTAAATACTTTCGTAAATGATG